>NC_046164.1:24952759-25252759 GCF_011064425.1 Rattus rattus
GTGTGTCTGTGTATGTGAATCTGTATGTGTGTCTGTGTATGTGAATCTGTGTGTGTGTGTCTGTGTATGTGTGTATGTGTATCCGTGTGTGTATGTGTGTGTATATCTGTGTGTGTGTGTGTGTGTGTGTCTGTATATGTGTGTATGTGTGTGTATCTGTGTGTGTGTGTGTGTGTCTGTGTATGTGAATCTGTGTGTGTGTCTGTGTATGTGTGTGTGTGTATCCGTGTGTGTATGTGTGTGTATATCTCTGTGTATGTGTGTGTGTGTGTGTGGGTGTGTGTGTCTGTGTGTCTGTGTGTGTGTATGTGTGTGTATGTGTGTGTGTGTGTATCCGTGTGTGTATGTGTGTGTATATCTGTGTATGTGTGTGTGTGTGTGTGTGTGTGTGTGTGTGTGTGTATCTGGGTGTGTGTGTCTGTATATGTCTGTCTGTCTCCTGCCCTTCACTCCCTTTAGAGTTCAGCCTCTGTGCTCCTGTGACACTCCAGGCTCCCTGCCTTGAGGCTTCTGCCCTGGCTGTCCCTCTAACTGCAACACTCTCTCCCCAGGTCTACAGCAGGCTCTTATACCTCCGTTACGCATCCTTTTCAAGGAAGGCTGGCCCACCCAGCCTCCCTAGTCCTCAAGTCCATCCACCCACCTTACACATCTGGCCTTGGCTGTTTTTCCAACAACTTTTATCAAATAACAAATTCCACAATCTGATGGGGGGTTTGCTTTGTTCCTTCTTCATTAAGATGTGCACACTGAGGTACCCCTAACACCTAAAGAAACTGGACAGGTATGTGCTGACTGACCAAGTGACCTACTCCAGACTCTCTCTGGTTCTCAGTCCCCATTTTCTCTGCTGTTCAGACACCATGACCCATCAGCCACAACACCTGCCCCTTCCACAGGCTTCTTGACAGATCTAACATGGTTCTTCGGGGTGCCACTTTGTTACAAGGATTTGGCTCCACCGTGGCTGTGGAAGGCTGGCAGTGACTGTATATTAGGATCATGCTCCAGTGAGAAATTAGATTAGGCAAACTCTAAGACCTTGTCCAAACATTCAGCTCTGTGTCCGAATGACTCACTTGGCATTGACAATGCTCTGATCCAGCAGTAACTCCACCTGTCCAAACTTATACCCTCCTCCTTCCAGGTTTCCCTCAGCCTGTAGCCACATTCCTGAAGTCTCATGTAAGCCATGCCCATTTTAACCATTTGTTTTAAGCCATAATTATTACCTTCACCGCTTTCCAGTTCAGAGACAGATGGCAATGTCCTTCAAGAGGTGGCTGTCTGCAGCTCGAAGCATGACCTTTGTCCTAAGGGTAACTGTTCTAGCACCTGGACCTCCTGAATCAGAATCCACACTTAACATGACCCCCTTGTGATTCTCCACACCCAGATCTGGTACGACAAGAGGCCTCTGCAGTCAGTGCTCCCTACTCACCTGCTCGTTAATAAGCCAAGACGGAAGTCCTACCTTCCATAGGATGTATGCCACCCGAGGCAAGTCCATGTTCAATTAACAACCTACCCACGAAGAGGATCCGCTGCCCACTCTATTTAAGCTGTTCCTTTACACCTTGGTTGTAAACAAACTTACAAGAGCACAGTAGCTGTGTATCGGGCCAATCTGGATTCAGGGAACAGAAATGCACACAAGTCACTTCAAGGGAGGAGAAATGGTTTAACCCTGCATAGAATTCAGAATAGAAAACTGGGGAAGAGCGCAAAGGTCAGGCCTCCATACTAGACTGCTTCCGCTCTCTGCTCTTGATCCAGTTCCTGCTGCCCAATTCTGTATTACTTTCAGGGCACGCTACAGCCACCCGTGTTCTCTCCCACAAGCCCCTTCAATTCCGCCCCCTTTGGCTTCAATTGTCACTCTACTTGTAACCTTACGTTCAAGCTTGTGAATCACTTAGGGGTTTGACTGCCTTTGAGTCAGGAGCCCATCCTGTTCTAATGAGGCCAAGGCCAGTGCAGTTTAGAAAAAGGCCCTATTTAGCAAGAAGCAACTGTCAAAGGACACTGTTCCCTAGGAGAGGAACCTGTGGAAGGCCAATCAACAGGCCACAACCCCAGCCCACAGTCCCAGAGATATTTAGCAACGGGCACATACTAAGGTGAAATCAACCAATACAGGGGTGAGGTTGGGGTGGGAGGGGTGGGGGGAAGAAGCTTCATTCATTCTAGAACAAGGACCCTGACACCGATGGATACTCAGGGCTACACAGACTCAATGGCAGCAGCACTTGTCTTTTTCTGAGCCCCTGATACAAGTGAATCACTGAACTAGCTCTTTCCCTTTGATTAACTCACTGAGCCACCCTGAGCCAGGTTTCCTCAGCCATCATCCTCCACTTTCAACAGCCTCCAGGAGTGTTGCAAGATCCCATAAGGCAACTGCGGTGAAAGTGCTCTGAACAACACAGGAGGTGCCTACCTACCACCACCTCAATGCTAATGGGAATTCTCTCAAGGTGATGCGAGCTTTATGTTGTGTTTCTTTCTTCCCCTTCCCTCCATTCCCCCGGTTGCTGTTATTTTGAAACATCAACTGGTGTGATAACTAATATTTGAATGCCAGTTATCCTCAATTTGTTGCCGTTGCTCAAACGTTAGTTAGTGCATTCATTCATTTCACTCAAAATGGAAAAAATTAAATTATTCATATACTAAATTCTTAAGATACAGGTCAGTTTTGATTTCTGTGTCGCCTTGTCTCTTGCCTACATATTAGAGCCCAGAATCCCCATTTTTCACATGAGGTCCTTACAGCTCTTCCTGCTCCCGCCCCCAGAAATCCTATTCTCCTCGATTCTACTCCCACCCCCATCATGTTATCTACCTCACCGTCAAAAGTAAGGATGGGGGCAGGGATGAGAATCAGTGACCATAACAAGATAGATTATTTCTCAAAATCGTGCCATTCCAAAACGCTGAAGGGCAGAGTTACTGGGATGGAAAAACAGACAAACGAAAGAAAGAAAATAAAAGTAGACCGTTCCTTTTTGCCCTAATAAAACCAGGGGGGATGTTTACTGAAAAAGCTTCCCACACGCCAGACAGGAGGTGGAGGAGGCCTCCTCACTCAGGGTGCACAGCACTTCAGTCTTTGCCAAAGCGCCCTTGCCCATAACCTAGGGCATCTGTTGCACACTTCCTACAAGTGGAACCACTCAACAGCTGGTCCTGGGTGAAGCAACGAAAGCAGCATGCACCTTACTCAAGTCAGTTCAGCCAGCCAAAGTGCAGGCTTCAAGCAAAAGGAAAAACAAAAATGAAACCTCAAGCTAGAGCTTGGTGAGCCGCAGGGGGCAGAAGTGCAAGACTGGAACACAGCCTGGTCTCCACCGAGCACCCAAACCCAATTAAGGCTTTTCCAGCCTAGAGATGCTGGGAACTGTGGATCAAAGAATCTGCGACGCCTGGGAATGGCAAACCGGCTCTTCGGGAAGCCGTGATGTGGGGGCAGCACAATGGTGGGCGCTGGAGATAGTAGGTTGGAGGGATCTATTCATGGGCATGGGCAAGCTGATTGGGAACAGGAAGATTGCAAAGATTGCGCGCTGTTGGTGAAGGAGGAGAGCCGGGCTCTTGGCTCTGGAAGGCAAGGACTGAACAGTCGCGTTGCGGTGTAAAGGAAACCTTGGGGCTCCCGCCAGCACATAAATTCCGAGGTTTTGGATCCTGGAAAGCGTTTGCTAGTGCGCTGAAGGCAGAGCTGGCGGAAGGGTCCACTGGTGACCAAGGGCGACAGCCAGACTACTGGGAAAAGGAGGAGGGGGTGTATCTTCCCGGACGGACGGACGGACGGACACACACACACACACACACACACACACACACACACACACACACACACTCCACACACACATAGGACCCCGGGCTGCTCGCACCTGCCCCCAAGCACGCTGGGCTCACAGCCTCCTGCTGCGGCGCTCACTCACCTTCCGCACGAGAGCGGATCTCCGACACTGTCCTCCGCATGGTGGGCATCTCGACAGCCCCTGCAGGTAGGTCTCGGGCGGGGGCTCTGCACCTGTCACGGCGCCGCGCGGGCGGGAGAGCTGGCTGCACCGCGCGGAGAGCTCAGCTGCCGCCCGGCCGCGCCTCCCACCCAGAACAGCGTCGCCACCAGGAGCCGCCTGGGCACCGGGCGGGAGGGGGAAGGCGGCGAAGGAGCTGCGTCCGCAGAGCCGCCTAGGTCTCCCCGCAGTGGCAGAGGAACGGGCTCGAGGGGCGGAGCCAGGGACGGCGCCGGGGGCGTGGTCTGCGGGGCGCGCGCTCACTCGCTGACCTCCTGGAGTGGGGCGGGGACAGGGCCGCCGGCCTCCGGGTCCCGCCCAGTTTGGACCGTACCATCCGCGGGGAGGGGGACATCGATTCTAGCTTTCTCGGCCTCTTGGCTCACCTCAGCCCTCCTTAAGGCTAGTACAAGTGTCCCAAACCTTAATAAAAGAGGAAGAGCTGCTCTAGTTTCTGGAAGCTCTGGCATCCCCTCCAGCCACCCTCTGGCTCTACAATGCGATAGAACCGCCCGTCCTCAGGGTTCGGTGTAGGCAGCCTGAGTCTAAGGCTCTGAGACTTTGTGGTTGACGTCTCTGATGCTGTGGAGGACACTGCGTTCGCCGCCAGAGTGGAATCCTAGCCGGTCTCAACCCAGCCTGACTCCTGGCCTGAGCTGCACTTGAACCCTCTCTAGTAGCAGGTTGTGAGACCCGAGACCACGGGAGCTTTCCTTCTTCTTGTCATTTTAAGGCTTAGAGCCACACTACCTGCGTGGGTGTGAGCCCATACTTCCCACCACTTCGTTCTCTGCAACCTGTTAAGGCTCTGAAATTGTAACCAAACCAACTGTTGACCATATGGTTAACCAAGCAAAATTCTGTTGTTTGTGGTTTCTGCTCCAGAAAGTTCGATGCAGTAGTTTATCCTCAAAGCCTAGTGGGTCGTCGGTATAAAATCCATAAAGATGCTAGTTACAAGTCCTCATATCCTAGAGACCAGCACGACCTCAATGCCTTTTATTTTGCGTAGTAAAATACAATCTAACGGGGTTGGGGATTTAGCTCAGCGGTAGAGCGCTTACCTAGCAAGCGCAAGACCCTGGGTTCGGTCCCCAGCTCCGAAAAAAAAGAAAAAGAAAAAAAATCCAATCTAACAAGTCAAAACAATTGCAGTATTTTTAATTTGTTATCGATTTCAGTCTCGAGATAGGATGAGGGAGGCTTTGTGTCTAAGCAAGCTTCTGAGCAGGGGAGAAAGGAATAACCAGGTAAAAGCTACCAGCTTCCTGTATTGTTCTTCTGGGCCCCTAGTGGAAAGGGTTATGCCAAGGCTTTTTTTTTTTTTTTTTTTTTTGTGATTTATTATTTGTTGATGTTTTTTTTAATTAACTTGAATATTTCTTATATACATTTGAGTGTTATTCCCTTTCCCAGTTTCGGGCAAACATCCCCCTCCCCTCCCCCTTCCTTATGGGTGTTCCCCTCCCCACCCTCCCCTATTGCCGCCCTCCCCCAACTGTCTAGTTCACTGGGGGTTCAGTCTATGCCAAGGCTTTTTATTTGTGTTCCTTTGACATCCAGTAGGAAGAGGTTGAACGAGAGAGAGAGAGAGAGAGAGAGAGAGAGAGAGAGAGAGAGAGAGAGGAGATTGCAACTCGGGCATAAGGAAAAAAGACAAAATGTGCTAATAGCGTCTTCTCTCCATTGGTGATATTTCCTCTACCTCCCTGAAGGTCGGTCGCACTCACTAATCAGAGTTCTACCTCACATTAATACCCTGGCGGTCAATACATATTTATGAGGAAGTCACTCCACTTGTCTCTTATTCAGAGGTTGGGAATCAGAACAAAGGACATGTATTATTTCCAGTGTGCTTGGAATCTTTCAGGTTAGAGCAGACTCAAACGTAAATGTGTCTGTGCCAGTGACGGCCATAATTTAAAACTGTAGTCTGTTGAAAAGAAAAAAAAAAGCCTTATCAAAACTGTCATCGCTGGCCATTTTTACTCCTCCTAGGCTCCACAGTCTCCTGGGGGAAAGGCTTTCTCTTGATTGATATAAATGAGTCTGAAACAAAGTAAATGACTAAGAACAGAGGGGAGAGGAATCAACTTCAAAGTAAGCAAACAAATGTAGGGTTAGTAGTGGTTTTCTGATTAACATTTTACACGACAGTTTCATGAACCCAGTGCTTAGCAAAATGATCTGTTTGGTTTATGAGCAATCTCTTTTGTAATTCCTATGAGTCTTTTGGTGAGGGTTACTTCTGCCTACTATAATAACCAACAAAAGGCAGTTCCAGTGTTACCTGTTGTCTATAGTGCCAGCTGATACGTGTGCCAAGTTGACAACCTAGGTCATTCAGATAGGAAATGAAAACAGTTTCTCACAGACAAGACTGCAAGATGCAGCTTGCAGCTTCCCTCCGGCTCTTTCTACACATTCCCATCACAGGGTCCATGTTGGCAGGAGTATTGCAGCTCCCTCATTTCTGAAAATCTGCTCCTCCAGGGTTGTTAGAAAGTCGTTCATTTTTATGGTTCAGCACTGTAACCGAGGTTGAGAATTGCACTAATCTGCATCAGCTGGGTTTCAGAGCTCAGGGATCTCACCTTCCATTGTGCGAGACACACAGCCTGCCAGCCTCTGGCAGGAAACTCTGGTTCCAGCAACATGACCTTGTTACAGAATCTGCAGTTGAATGCAGATGTCAGCAAGTCATTTAAAAACTTTCAGGTCCTGTGACTACTTGCCTGCTGATGGGACTTAGAAGGAAGCAGGCTATTCAAAGACTGTTGCCTTAAGGATTACTTTTCATCATTATGCAGAAAATATACATCTTTAAGTTCGTGTTAGGACCTGGGCCAGAGTGCTAGACTTAGAAGGCACTTGGGGGAAACTAGTTATCAATACAAGATGGCTGACACCCCATTCCAGCTAGATAAGAAGTAACAACTATAGACTTTGAGAGAAAGGAAGATTCTAGGATACAGGATGGCCAACATTTTTGAACTAGGGCTTGAGTAGCGCTCAAGTCTATAGAAATGAATGAGAGACCTGTTGCCCAGCAGGACACTAACTCTAAACAGTCAAACAAAAAGATTATCCAGGGGTTGGGGATTTAGCTCAGTGGTAGAGCGCTTGCCTAGGAAGCGCAAGGCCCTGGGTTTGGTCCCCAGCTCCGAAAAAAAGAACCAAAAAAAAAAAAAAAAAAAAAAAAAAGAAGATTATCCAGAGAACGAGATGGTTAGAGTGATAAAACAAAGTATTTAGATAACAAACAGATTTGCCTATAACAAAGCTTTTATTGAGAACCCATGGTAATTGATTAGAGAGTTGTAATTGTCAATCTAAGGACACCAAGAGGCTTCTAAATTAGTAGGTTAGGAACTCCAGCTGGGACCACTCCTAGTCATCTTTGCATAGTGTCCCTTGGATTTCACACTACCAACAACATCGTGCTCCAAGATAATGAATACTCATCCCTTTCTCAGAAACTCCCACAGAGGAGCCAAGGGAAAAACTCTTCCCTTAATTTTTCTTTTAATTAGGACGGTTTGTGTTATTGAGAATTGTTAACTGCAGAAAACTGAAGTGATGCAAACATACCCACTCTGTTCTACTACTCAAAAAAAAAAAAGGGAAATGGGCTGGATGGCTTTACATCAACTTGACGGAGGGAAGCTAAAGCCGGCTGAGAGGAGGGGATCTCAATTAAGAAAATAGCCCCCCCCCATAAGGTTAAGCAGGCCTATAAGGCATTTTCTCAGTTAGTGAAAGCCTTGGGATGGTGGTCCTGGATTCTATAAGAAAGCAGGCTGAGCAGGCACCACATGGACCCCACAGAACTTGATTGGCACAAGGAATCAGCTTCACTTAAACTTCAGATAGATAAGGAGTGACCGTCAAGGAAACAGAATGTTGCTGGGTTTTGCCAGTGGTCCCCAAAGGTTAGGGGTTGGAAATATGGTACCCAGTGTAATTATATTTGGGAGTTAGAGCTTAATAAGATGAAATCAGGAATGAGAGCTGGGCCCTCCTGTCGCGCCCCGGATGTCGGCGCCATCTTTGTTTTACCGCGCCGCTCCCTACACCCTCCTAAGTGGATTAATGACGCGGTGTTGTGGTGGGAGTGGGAAAAGTGAGCTGACCCCTGTGTGCTCTCATCTACTCTCTGCCTTCTGCTGTGTAGTGACAGAACAGAGAGCTTTCATCAGATGTCACTGCCTCGGTGCTAGATTTCCCAACCACTAACGATGTAAGACACTAGTCTCTGTCCTTTATTAATCATCCAGTCTAGGGTGTTCTGTTACAGCAGTGGATAATGGACTCACAGAACAGTAAACATCACAAAAGAAGAAAAACAAGTACAGGTGAATGTCGTTACTGGGTCTAAGAATTCGCCATGCCTAGACAATTATACACAAAGAACAGTCTTTATAGCAGATGATGTAATAAAACTGAACCATTGCTTCATACCATATGCCCAAACTTATTCTAAATGGATTCAAGTCCAAGTGTAAAAGTTAAAACAACTATAAAACTCTTAGAAACAACGGGAACGTGCTGGGTAGTTTTATGTCAACCTGACACAAGCTAAAGCCATCTGGGAGGAGGGAATCTCAATTAAGAAAACAGTCCCATAAGGTCAAGTTGTAGGCAGGTCTATAAAGCAATGTGCTCAATTAGTGATTGATGGGGGAGGGCCCAGCCCATTGTGGGTGGTGCCATCCTGGGATGGTGGTCCTGGGTTCTATAAGAAGGCAGGCTGAGCAAGCCAGTAAACAGCACCCCTCCATGGCTTCTGCATTACCCTTCAGGTTTCTGCCCTTTGTTCCTGTCCTGACTTCCTTTAACGATGAACAGTGAAACTACAGAAGTATAAGCCAAATGAACCCTTTCCTCCCCAATTTGCTTTTTTGGTCATAGAGTTTCACTGCAGCCAAAGAAACACTAAAACAGAAGTACTCCTCGTGAGCTTGTTTCTGTAAATTAAGTTCTTTGCTGTGACAACAAAAGCATGAACAACAAAAGAAAAATTACTCATCAGGCAACATGAAAAGCCTTCTTCTGCTTCAAAGGACAACTTAAAGAAAGTAGAAAAAAATAACCCAGGTAGTGCTTTTGATAAATCATATACCCGTAAGTGAAATATGCCTCAAACACATAAAGAACCATTACAATTGAATTAAAAAAAGGAGTAACCTAAACTTGAAGTTATCAACCAGTAATTTTGCTAAAGAATGTATCCAAATGGCAACAGGCTCCCAAAAAGATGTTCAGTGTCATTAGTCCACTGGGAAAATGCTAGTGAAAGCCAGAGAATTTCACAGTCACTAGAATGTGTCACGCCTAAGATGTGCAGGGACAAAGATGGAGCTGAGATTGAGAGAATGGCCAGCCAATGACTGGCCCAACTGAGACCATCTCATGGGAGAGAGCCATCCCTTGACACTATTAATGATACTCGGCTATGCTCGTAGCCTAGCATAACTGTCTTCTAAGAGACAGCTATGTCTTCCAGCACCTGACAGAAACAGATGCAGAGACTCACAGACAAACAATAGGCAGAGCTCAGGGAGTTCTGTGGAAGAGTAGGGGAAAGGATTGAGGGAGCTGGAGGGGTCAAGGATACCACGGAAAGACTAACAGGGTCAACTAACCTGAGTCCGTGGGGCTCACAGAGACTAGACTGCCAACCGAAGAGCATTCAATAGCTAGGGCCCCTACCTATCTGAAGCAGATGCACAGCTTGATTTTTATGTGGGTACCCTAACAACTGGAGCAAGGACTGTCTCTGCTCTGTTCCCTGCCTTTCGATCCCCCTCCTGTAGCTGGGCTGCTTCTTCTGGCTTCAGGGGGAGAGGATGCTCTTAGTCCTGCCAAGGCTCAATGTGCCATGGGAGGTTGGTATTCATCCTTCTTTGAGAAGTAAAGGGAGTAATGGGGGAGGGCCTTGTAAGGATGGGATTGGGAGGAGAGGAGGGAGGGGAGCTTCGATCAGGATGTAAAGTAAATTAATTAATTAATTAATTAATTAATTAATTAATTAATGGAAAAAAAAGAACAGGCCTTCCAGGGATGTTAACCAAACCAAACATGTCACAACAAACTACAATGAGACGAGGCACAAACCCATATATTAAAGCTAGAAATGGGTTCATTGGAAGAAGAAAGGTCCCAGGCACAGGCAAAAAATTCAAAGGTATCCCCCACTCCTACTGTTAAGAGTCTTATAGGAACATCAACTATGCAACCATAATGCATAGGCAGAGGCCCTAGCTCAGATCCATACAGGCTCTGTGGTTATCAGTTCTGTCTCTGTGACCCCCGATGAACTTTGCTTAGTTGATTCTGTAGGTCATGTTCTCATGTTGTCCTTGATCCCTCTGCCTCCTAAAATCCTTCCTTTCCTTCTTCTGATTGGCTAGACACTAATCCATGACTATAGCAGAATTTTGTTAGTAATCATTTCATTGACATTTATTTTATTTTATTTTATTTTATTTCCAGTCATATTTGGTTCTATCCTTGGTCTCTGGTTCCTGGCAATCTATGCAGTGTTAGGCTTGGGCTCCCTCTCTTGGTATAGGCCCCAAGTTGGAATAGTCATGGGTTGGCCACCCCCACAAGTTCTGTGTCACCATTACCCCAGCACATCTTGCAGACAGGACATTCTGTAGGTTGATGGTTTTGTGGCTGAGTTGATGTTCTTGTTTCACTGCTGGGAGTCATGCCTGATTAAAAAGATGACCCATTCAGGCTCCGTACCCCCATTACTAGAAGACCTCACTAGGGTCACTGTCTTAGATTCCAGGGGTTCTCCACTGTACTAGATTTCTACATCACCATCCAACTCAGATTATCTCTCACTACAAATTCCTGTTGTGTCTCCCAGTACTCTCTCCCCTCATCCCACCCACCTGAACCCTCTTGTTCCCATCTCTACCCTCCCCAAGTCCACTCACAAAATCTGTTCTATTTCTCCTTCCCTGGGAGGTTCATGTATCTCTCTTTGAACTCTCCCTGTTACTTAGCTTCTCTGGGTTTGTGGATTGTATTATGATTCTCTTTTTAAGAGCTAATGCCCACGTATACATGAATACACACAAGGTTTGTGTTTCTGTGTCTGAGATACCTTACTCAGAATGATTTTTTTTCTAGTTCTATTCATTTCTATTTGCCTGCAAATTTCATGATGTCATTGTTTTTAACGGCTGAATAATACTCCATTGTGTAAAGGTAGCATTTTCTTTATATCCTTTGGTTGAATGACATTTAGGTTGTTTCCAGTTTCTGGCTATGAGTAAAGCTGCTTGGAACATAGTTGAGCAAGTGATACAATGGGGCAATGTTGGGCAAGTGATACAATGGGGCAAAGGACAACTTTTTTCTTCACTGGAATTGAAAACACTCTTTTCTAGCTTAAATGAGAGTAGTTTTAAAAATGCCGATTTGCATTATAAAGAAAGAATAGGGGCCACCAGTGTGTTCCAAATAGGATTCAGTTTGCACATCTTTTGGGTAAAATTTTTGTTGAATATTTAATATTTTATTTAAAAAGTAAATACACATTCAAGAAAAACAATTACTCTATTATATATTAAATGTTGAACACTTAAATTTGATAGCATTGCTTCAAATTAGTGATCAGTTCAAATGGTGTATTTTTAATGTTATAAATTTCCTGTGCCCCAGAACCCATGAATTGAAAAATCAACAATTTCAAACTGATGCTTTTTTCCCCCAAGTTGTTTTTAATGCTAACTTTCTCCTAAAATAATATTGTCAAATATTTCATGGACTTCTGTGTGAGCTAACTAGCAGAATATTAGCATGGATTTTTGACATTTAACTAATTGCTCTATTAAGGACTAATTGATGTACAAGAAACCTTATGTGTGTGAAGTGTAGATTTTCTTAGGTTCTGATATATGTGTATTTCTGAAATCCATTACTACATTCAACATAATCAACAATCTATCAATTTTAAATTTACTTCATGCCTCATGACATGGTTATATGTTCCTAGATAAGCTTTGACCTTGTAGATTCCATACAACATATGACATGCCTAAGGTGTTCACTATACTGACTGAGCTGGGCTTTAGAGAGCAAATAGCCAGCTAAAACTGGCAGGATATGTGTTTTTACAGAACTTATGTCACATCATGATACTAAACAAATATCAAATAATCTCATAAATATGAAATATTATGTACCATGCTTGGTAGCAAAGGTCGTCGGTTTCTAATATAATTGTATAATATTTCTGGGCTGCTTTACTTCTCTCTAGAGCACCTCAGAGTAACTTCTGTGAGCTTGATGGTCAAGCTTCATCACTCACTTGATTAGACTGAGAGGCTCCCAGGGGATCACAATAGCATAATTCAAGATGTGTCTGTTAGGCATTTCTGGAGACTATTGACATCTGGGACAACTGATGGGGAAAGACCTGTCTTGGATGTAGGTGACAGTGTCCAATAGGCTGGGGCTCAGACAAAGAGGCAGCCTGTCAACATGGTTCTTTGTGATCAGGTACATCTTCTGCCCCTGGCATAGTCCTTGGCAACAGACTCCAGCTTGTTCCGCCTTCCAAAATGGACCCAGGCCAGCAACTCTAGGAAGGTTCTGGGCCTTTGTGTTCAGAGAGGTATTGTGTCATTGGTCCTGGTACTGAGGCTTCCAGCAACCTACACTGAGAAGCTACTGAGTTGCCCAGTGCAGGTGCCCACTGTGGGGCTGTCTAGCTTTTGATAGTGAAGGTCAGTCTAACATACATACATACATACATACTACACACACACACACACACCTGTTTCTAATACAATGGGCTTTTGTATGTGTGAAGGTATAGCACACACTTTATTTATATTACCTGTTGTGGCTTTTATTTTAGAAACAGAAAAATATTTGATATGCAAAAGGAGAAACCAACTATGAAGAGAACTATGATCATAATTTATTTCCTTGGTGTTGGCCAGAAAAAAAAATAAGATTGAAAGCAAAAAGGAACTCTTAAGAAAGCCTTTCTCTCTTGCTACATCACACTAAGTGCTATTTCTTGGAGAAAAACCTGCAGTGACAATGTTAAAAAAACATTAGGGGCCAGGCAGGGGAGCCTCAGGATTTCCATTAAAGGTTAATTAAGCAACACTGAAAATGAGGTAAGCATGATTATCTGACTTAATTTTGTAACTCCACACCTGTCACTTCAGAAAGAAAGCCAGATCTAAAGACAGTGCTCCAACAAAATGACATGAACCATAGCTTTCAAATCTGAAATCTTTGCCAATTGTGTTTGGGCCTCTTGGATGACACATCCCTTTGCTTGGAGGTTCATAATTTATTGCAGTGCTTAATAGATTTATTGGAAAATCATAATGTTATTTTCCTCTAACCTTAAAAATCCCCAAGAAGAACACTAGCTAGAAACAGGGATCATTTATCAATGGAGTTTGCTGTTAAGTCTGAACTCTGGGGAAATTCACCAAATTGAGATGGGTTAGTACTTGATCCAGAATTAAATGTAGGTGTTTGCTCCAAAGAAAAGAAGCTAGAGGGATGGGCAACAGTTTAAAGAGATGGCGAAAAGAGGGTACGTGAAGACAGTGGAAGTTAGAGGTACTCGTGGTTGAAGCATCACAGGTGGGAAGAGAGCCCATCCCTCTGTGCAGACGTGCCCCGATGTGTGTACCCATCGCCAGAGGCAGCCTTTCCCTGTCTCTGTTCTGTGTGAACTATGTTACCTTTAAACTTTAGAAGACTGACCTTGCTTAGTAACATTGGAACATTCTCCTTCTGTTTTTGAGTCCACAGATTCCCTGTGATTTGGCTGCAAAGCACACCGCTTTTGATAGAGGACACTGGTGGGAAAAAAAAAAACAAACCCAAAGTCCAAGACAACAACAACAGCAGCAACAACAACAAAACAAAACAAAACAAAACAAAACAAAACAAAAACCCCTCAATTATCCAGGTTAATTTTATAGTTAGTCAGAACCCTCCTGGCTTCTTCTGGTTTGTTACTGATCTGAAGTGACTGCCAGAGGCTAAAAGAGGCCTATAGATTGAAGAACACTGGAGATAGAACTCAGTGGCAGAGCGCTTACTGAGCATGTGCATAAGACACTGGGTTTGAGTTCAGTGTTGGAAGGAAGGAAGAAACAAAGGAAGAGGGAAAAGGAAGGAAGGAAGGAAGGAAGGAAGGAAGGAAGGAAGGAAGGAAGGAAGGAGGAAGGGAGGAAGGAAGGAAGTGAAGAGAGAGAGAGGGAGGGAGGCAGGGAAGGAGGGAGGGAGGGAGGGAGGGAGGGAGAGAGAGAGAGAGAATTGTTCTGGTGTTGAAAATTGGACCCAGGGCTCCCTACATATAGTGCAGTAGCACTGCCATTTTTCACAACCCATTTTTCAGACAAATATACAGAATCCAAACTATAGAGGACCAGCCACACAAACCAGCAGAAGTGGTAGGATTAAATACACAAAATGTAAGGGACTCGCTGCCAACTCTACAATGTAGAACGAAATTTTACTTTAAACAATTACTTGCCAGGTAGCTCACACTTATAATCCCAGTACTTCTGGAGGCTGAAGTGGGAGGAGCAGCACAAAACTGAGGCCGACCTGGGCCACAATATGAAACCCTCTCTCATAAAATCGACTCAATGTCTTAGTTCATTCATTGCTTGTGGTGGTAACAGAATATAGAACATAGGTTAGAGGGAAAAGACTAGGAGAGAGGTGGTAGGGAGTGTTTACCCATCAGCAGAAATGGTAATAAAAAATTAAGCTTGAATGAGCTGTGAGGCTCCTTTTATTGTAGTAACTCTGTGACTCTGGAGCAGGAAGGACAAAGGTCTGTCTGTAGAAAGAACAGGCAATCTTCCCCATGATAGAGTATAGAGTTATGTTTGAACTGTTTGACGTTGGAATAATTCCCACTGAATCCAAAATTCTTCCATGGAAGGAAGGGAGATCACTTTTCTGGTTAATATCAGACCTGACTTATGAGAGTAAGAAAACCTGGACCAGAACGCTGGGGTCTCAGTTCCAGCGCTTTTGACTTGTTCGGTACTTGGGACAACATTGGTACAAGTGCCCCTATTGTACCCCTCAGTAGGTTTCGCTGTGCTGGTCATTGTTGTGGTTCATCAGCATCATCAGAGCTGGATAGGACTGACTACTGATTGCAAAGCTCCTTCCAGGACTATGAAAGCTACTCCTGGGGGAGGAGGCTTCCAGGTCAGAGCCAGCTCAAATCCTTGACGCTCTATATTCAAAGCATCTGGTCTTGTTAGCAATAGGAGCCTACCTTTAACATCTTGGAGGCAACCAAATGTGTTGGCTATTCTGTATTGGTTGGGTAGCTCCCCAACTGGAAAAACTTCATTGAGAAGTGTGAGAAGTGTGTGTGTGTGTGTGTGTGTGTGTGTGTGTGTGTGTGTTCTGTCTTTGTACACATACAATTATATGTAATTTTAAATAAACACAAAATAGTATGATTTTTTACAGCTTAAAAACTCTTCGGTGCTATTTTTCTCCTCTCTTCTTCTATACTGACCTCCCCCTCCCTCCTCATACAAGACCACCCCCTCGCACTCCATTTTTCTATTTACCTCCTCACACCACTGTACCCTTAAAGAAGGACTCTTACTTAGTGGTTTTACAAGAATTGCTTGCAAGAATATCATTTAGTAAATAAAAATTAAAATATTAAAAACAAATATTCTATCTTCTAGGAAAAGGTTCAAATGCACAAATCCCGTACCCCAAATAACAACATTTTAATTAAGAGATGTTTGTTCTGCATTCACATTAAAGAAGTCTGAAGATTAACTCCACGCCCAAGGTCTTTTGTTTTAGCTCTGCCATGATAGCCTGCATCTGCCTCATGGTTCTTACTGCTGTCTGGGAACCAGCCATCATGTCTGCTGTATAAAATAGAAAAAAGAACAAATACATAAGGATAAAAAGTGAGTCCCAGCATACTGAGAGATACTCATTTAAGTGTTTGCTCTTCAAGTCTCTTATATAAGTTTTGTTCATTTTTATTGGCTTATTACATGACTCATGTAGCTGAAAGGGGTGGGATAGGAAATGTAGTTTCTTATTCATCCACCACTTTCCTGTATACAATCTGGGGTTCAGAGGGGGGAATGGATTCGCAACCAGCAGTTACCACTGTCCACCACTGTCCACTGCTGTTCACCACTGTCCACCACTGTCCACCACTGTCCACCACTGTCCACTACTGTTGTCCACCACTGTTCACCACTGTTTACCGCTGTTCACCCAGAAGCCTGCAGGCCTGAGGACCTAGAGCACACTGGGAAAAACGCAGATTTTGCCTCAAGAAGGTGACTGTGAAAATCAACTCCTAAAAGCTGTCCTCTGTCTGCCATAGGTCATGGTGCACATGTATTCATGTGTACATTAAAAATAAAGTCCTCTATTGTGACATGTAAATGCTCAATAAATACTGGAATACAAAAAAAAAAGAGAAAAGAAATATACTCTTCATAAGGTTTAGGGTTACCTATTCTCTTGGGAACAACTTTGGCTTCCTAATTAAAACAATTACTGCTTTGGCAATTTCACTCATAGGTATTTATATCATTTCTACTCTTCCATTTCCCCACTCCAGTTTCTCTCATGCTCTCCCACATGCTGTCCAACTATCTTTCAAATTCAAACATTTTCTTTAATTATTCTCTCTCTCTCTCTCTCTCTCTCTCTCTGTCTCTCTTTCTCTCTGACTGTCTCTCTCTCTCTGTCTCTCTCTCTCTCTGTCTCTCTGTCTCTGTCTCTGTCTCTCTCTCTCTCTCTCTCTCTCTCTCTCTCTCTCTCTCTCTCTCTCTCTCTGTGTGTGTGTGTGTGTGTTTTCCCATGTCTACTGAGTGCATTTAGTGTTGCCCCACATACATGTGTCTAGGCCTGATCAATTTGGATTAGTCAGTTTATCATCAGGGTTATTTCATCCCTGAGAGACAGTTTTTCTCCCTCTCTCAGCAGCCACTGATGGCCTGTAGCTCTTCATATATGAGTAGAGCCTTGTGAAATTTTCCTACTCATTCTGGCACGTCAACTGCTGTGGTCAGAGTGCAGATCTTGTTCAGGTGACTGTATTGTTGAGATTTTCTGCTTATAATTTCTCTGTCATGTCTAGAAGACATTGCCTTGCATCTGGTGTCCTGGTCCTCTGGCTCTTAAATCTTTCCGTTCCTCTTCTGTATTGGCCCCTGAGCCATAGGTGTAAGTGATTGTGTTGTAGAAGTACTAATTGATACTGAGTAACCCACAGTCACTAATTCTATTGTATTTTGACCAGTTTAACATCATCCTGATATTAGGGGTAGCATTCTAAGCTCTTTTGAAGGCTATACTCAGGTATATATTTGAAGGGTTATACTAGAGATGAATGTTAATAAAGATCTGAGCTTGAGAACTATAGAAATCTTTGAGAATGTTTTACATATTTGCCTATTAATGGGCCTCAGATTCAGGTTAGGCATTCCCTAATACCTTTTCTTTTGACTACACAAAAGTCCACGTCTAATCCATTTCACTGGTTTCCAATAGCCTACCACTAGGCCATTATTTTAGTTATTTTCATACTTTCCCTCTCATAAGTAACATGTTTATGGTTGGTCTTCCATATTTGTATTCTGTACTCAAACAGTCACAGAAGACATTTTAAACAATCATCTGTACCAAACATATGCCAATGTTGTTCCCTAAACAGTATAACAACTGTTTACATAGAATTTAATTGTAACAGACACTACAAATCACCTAGAGATGATTTAAAGTATACAGGTATGAGTGTGTGTGGATGTGTGTGTGGAAAAGGCAAATACCACACCATATTATGTGAGGAACTTGAGCCCCTGAGGGGTTTTGTATCTGCTAGGGATAGGGTGGGCCTTCAACCCTCCTCTCACAGATGCTAATGGGACAACTGCAGTCATTTTAATGCCATTTGATTGGATCCCTTTAATCTCATAGGTAATGTTTTTCCTAACTGGCTTCCTTCAGTTTTAGAGTCAAGTATCGCTGCAGCTGGGCTGGGAATCAGCACTATACATTATTAAAATCAGGAATTTATGACTAAGCAGTGCACTCATCCATCTAGCCCGCCTTCCTATTTTTATCACTTGTCCAGATCACGTTCTCCAGAGCGTGCATTACTACCAGTCGCTGTGTCCTGACTGCTCCCCATCTGGAGCAGTTTCTCCGACTTCCTTTGGAATTCATTGCAATGCCATTTTTTGAAGAAGAAAGGCTACATCTCCTACAGAATATCCATGTATGGGACTGTCTGCTCTCTCTTCTTGGCTGTGACAGGGATGGTGCAGAAGTAATGATGCATCCTCCCAGGAGACGCTGGTTGTGGGTAACCCACTGATGTTGAGTCAACTTGGATCACTTGAGTTAAGGGACATACTGCCAGATTTTGTCACTGCAGGAAACGTAGATGTTCTCGTGTAAGAGGCAGCAGCTAACAGGAAAAACTGGCTTTAATCAATCTTACCTAGTATCTTGGTCACTGTTCCATTGCTGTGAACAGACAACCATGACCACAGCAACTTTTAGAAAGGAAGCGTTTAATTGGAACTGGCTTACGGGTCAGAGGTGTGGTCCATTATCATCATGGCGGGAAGCATAGTTGTGCTGGAGAGGTAACAGATTTCTACATTCAGATAGGCAGGCATCAGGAAGAGAGATATTTGTGTCGTCTCCGTCTCCGTCCCGCAGAAAGGAGCGACACCACGGCGTTCTTCCCAAACTGTTTATTCAGGAACCTTTCTTTCTGCATGCAAGCAGCAATCTCTCACCCTCAACCACACTCCCTACTAAAAAACCTGTAACCACGCCCCATCAGTCCAGTCTATGTAGTCTCAGTTGATAGGTCCACACCAGATGGCCTGATCTTGTGTCATGGTGTGCCTGCGCAGCTCTCACGATGGGCGTGGCTTACTTTTGGGTGTATGAGGAAGTCAGGTGCTAGTAATAAGACTTGACAGCAGTCCCGAGCACCATCTTGGGATTGCCGCCACACCCGCTCCCCACACATTTGGTGCAACTTGAGCATTTAAAGCTTCAAAACTCACCCCCAGTGACAAACATCCTCCAACAAGACCGCACCTACTCCAATGAGAACACAATAGTGCCAGTCCCTAATGACCAAGCATTCAAATATATGAGCCCATCACTCCTATTCAAACCGCCATATGTAGCAATTTTATTCTGCATTCTTAGACAGAGGCTGTTGCTTCTTCCCCCCTTTGCCTCTGCCCACCTTTCATCTGTCCCTCCTTTTTGTTTTCCAAATTCACTCATGTAAGCCTGGCTGATATTTTCAGCTCCGCTGTTGGCGCCTACCTTCGCATTTCTGTTTACTCAATTTTTCAAATTTCTCTTAAAATTATTTTTAATATTCTTGTTATTGAAAAAAATCTATGTACTGTGTTTTTATTACGTTTCCTCTCTCCCACTCCCTAACCACCTGACTCTATGCCACCTTTCTCTCTCTTTTTAGAAAACAGGTGAATAAAGACAAATGAAACGAACCAGGATGGGGGGATGGGGAGCATACACATCGCCCCGCAAACAAAACCCTACAAACACAAAATCAGAAATTACAACGTACAGGTGAATGACCAGTAAGATAAGGAGAAAAAAAACAAAACAAAACAAAAAAAAAAACCAAACGAATGAGAGACAAAAAAATCTACAAAAATACTATTGAGTTTGTTTTGTGTTGTTTATCAACACTGGCCTGAGGCCCTGCTTCTAACCATGGTTAGTTTACCCAGTGAGACTCCATTAGTGAACCTGCTTTCCCCTTTGCAAGTTGTTGTCAGTTGAAGACAGCTTCTTGTTAAGGGTTGGGAGCTCATGGCTACTACCTGCCCCCCTTGGTGTGGGAACCCCATCTGGCTGGAATCTGTAGGTTCTGTGCTTGCTACCACAGTCCCTTTGGCTCATATGTGAATTATTCCTGCTGTGTTTAGAAGACGTCGTTTCCTTGGTGTCTTCCATCCTTTCTGCCTTTTATAATCTTTCTGCCTTCACTTCCTGAGAGCTCCCTGAGGGGAAGGGTCTGCCTTCACTTCCTGATAGCTCCCTGAGGGGAAGGGTCTGCCTTCACTTCCTGATAGCTCCCTGAGGGGAAGGGTCTGATGAATAAATACATATCACTTAGGCCTGAGTGTTTCTGAGTTTCTCATTCTGCACACTGTCTAGTGTTGAGTCTCCATATTAGCTCCCATTTACTTCAAGAGGTAGCATCTCTGGTAATGGCAGAGTGAGCCACCGTATAGCCAAATGTCTTTAGGAGTAATTTTGTTATTCTATTCCTTTAGTATAATGATAGTATTTGGTTTCTTTCTAGGCCCATAGTGATCTAGTCTCAGGTTCTTGGCCAGCCGAGCAGTGCCAGGCATGGTTTCTATGGTATGGAGGAGGCCTTCTGTCTAAGGAGATAGTGATTGGTTACTTCCATAACGTTCATGCCACTATCACACAGGCATATCATGCAGGCAGATCACCGTTATAGATCACAGGGTTTGTAACTGGGCAGATGCTTTCCTTTCTCCTCTGGAACCTTCCAGGACCATGAACATTAGCCAGCTAGGGGTGAAGGCTCGAGTTAGCCACCAGTTTGACTTCTCCATGTTCAGTGAGCTATCTGAGTATTGCCATCGGTAACAGAGACTTGCCGTACAATTGTGGAGAGCAACCAATGGCTTTGGCAATAGGTTGAGTTGTTTGGGGTTTCTATGGAGCCCCTTTGGCCATCTAGTGTCTCAGTTTTGTAATTTTGTGTGGAAAGGAGGGGGAGGAAGGAAGCCCCCATTCCTGTTACTTCCTACTCCCTCAATTCCCAAAGCATGACTATAAAAAAATACATGGAATTCAATTCACTGTGTGTTCGGGAGGTTACTGAAAGGAACTATATAGGATGGAAAAAAGTAAGAAAACAACTTTGGTTGTTTTCTGGCTTTAGCAAACAGAGAGGGTATATATATGTACATATTGTTAAAAAATTTTCTTTTTACAGAGAGCATTTATTTTCTGAAGACATGGATATGACTGCTCTAGACTTCATACGCTCTTTGACTACAATGTGGAAAGCATGTTGATGCATGAGATTTAAACCATTACATTTAGCAAAATTAATATTAAAAAAACATTATTGTATATCTAGCTCCAGAAACTCTCTGTAAGCCAGATGAATATAAAATAGTGAGGAAAAAAATTGCTTTGGAAACAGGGTCTCACTTAGTGGCTCCAGGCTGCCCATGAACTAATGACACTCTTCTTGCTCCTGCATTCCAAGTGCTGAGATTACAGACAAGCGCCACCTTGCCTGGCTGGTGACATAAGTAGGTGAGAGGAAATGTTTCGCTGTGACATACAAGAGCACGCCTAATATTACCCTGTAGATTAGATCGTAGACAAGAATCTCTGGAGTTAAATCCTCATCCTTCCTTTTGAATGTCCATTTCTATAATGTGTTAGATAATGTGGCCAGAAAATGGGTGTGAGATATAAGATGCAATTTTCAGTAGTAGCTAAGAAGAGGAGAAGCATATTTACATAAATCCCCATTCTGCCAAAAATTTTTTACAATGAATGATTTCATCCTAAATAATAAGAGAAAAGGACAAGCTTGCATTCTCTCTTTGGTTGTTTTCTGGCTTTAGCAAACAAAGAGGATATATATGTATATATTATTAAACCATATAGTCATTCTCTCATATACACCATTATCTCAGGACAATGTGCTTTGACAATACTGGCAAGGAGGAGTTGGGATATGAGTGAATTAGCTGTACTGGTCACCTTGAAGAAACCTGAAGTATTTGGCAGGGATTCAAACACTGGAGACTGAGTGAGTTAAGGGGAAAATCGATCTGCCTTGCAGCTTTTGGTTCAAAAGACTGCCTCCTTTTGTTGCAGCCTTGAAGCCTGAACGCACTTGTTTTGACATTGAGAAGTTTTCAAAGTCCTAACAAATGCTCAATCAAATTCATCAGGCAAGGTCAAGGAGCCTTCTTCCTTCCATGTAGACACGGGCAGCTATGCGGTATGCTCAGGCACACAGAATGCCGCTAAAAGCAAGCAGACTGCTCACCCCTCTAGCTCTGTTTTCACAGTCCATTCAACTGTCTGAGCGGCTGACATAGCAGAGACACTGTGACTGCCCGAGGGTGAGATTTTGTTCTGTTTTCCTGGAATGGCCTTGCGCCGAGAAGATTACAAGCTTCAGAATTCAATAAATGTTCCCATCCTATGTTTTGTTAGGTTGGGGTTGGCTGAGGTGACAAGAAAATGAAAGAAAGAGGATGCTGACCTCCTAGGAGGAGACTATTCATGATTTCCTTGGTTACGACCATTAAGGGCAGCAGTCTCTGAGGGAATGAGGCCGTACCCCAACCAAAGTGGGCTTGAGAGTTTTAAAGGGCAGGAATAGGAATTTTGGAAATTCCTATTTGTAAATCTGTTTCCTTTGGTTTTAGGACAGTAAATGCCAGGAGATGTTCTTATCCGTATGTTGGCTTCCTTATTGGGAACCTCAGTTCACCTGATGTTCCTTGTTGTAAGTCATTAACTCTTCATTCAAAACCTTATGTGTTCCTAGCCACCACATCCCTGTGTCCATCCCCATTGGTTCCCTCCCACCACATCCCTGTGTCCATCCCCATTGGTTCCCTCCCTTACCAATACAACCTTGCCATCATATCACCTTGGCTCCACAAGACTAGTTAGCGCCCTTCTGGCTCTGTCTGCCTCTCTGGGCTTTCCACTTTCAATCTTTCCAGTTCTTCTGGTTCTCAATGTTTCTGGGCAACCTAACACACTAGGCAGATACTAATGGCCCCTCCCTGTCTAGCTCTTCTGCCACCCTTCAGCTCCTAAAACCACGTATCTGTTTTTCTTGTCACTGATAACTTTTTCCTAGCTAATGGAACATTAAACTCATCCCTCTTACCACTCTGAACAGTATTTCAGGACTCAGAACTGAAAGACTGGACTGCGGGCTTTGTGTCAAGTGGTCTCTGCCTCATCAGCTCTCAGAAAACCTTAAAGAAATTTTGCATTGGCATGACATCCTTCAGGATCAACTGGACTCTGTCTGCTATGGTACTGAAGAGAACTAGATCCTGCTAGTAATGGAATTTATGCTCTCCTTCAGGAACAATGTTTCTTCTATGTCAAAACCAAAGAGTCAGTGACCAGGCAACAAACAAGCAAACAACAACAACAACCCCCCCTCCAAGGTAAACAAGCCTTGGAAAATTCTTGGAGGGTCACTGGGGTGAATTTCAAGTTGAAAGACTGAAGACACTGGAGTCTGATATCCAGAGGGATGACAGCAGCAGTAGACATACCCTAGCTTAAGTAGAATGAAGTTTATATGTGCTAACTGGACTTCTATTTATTATTCTACTGGGTCCATGGCTTGTTAGATGGTGCTGCCCACATTCAGAAAAGTTCTTTGCGCTCTCTCTCTCTCTCTCTCTCTCTCTCTCTCTCTCTCTCTCTCTCTCTTACACATGTCAGTCTTCTTTGAACTATCTCACTGACTCGCACAGATTTGTGTTTGGGTAATTGAAATCAATCTGGTCTCCTAATTTGGTATCAATCTGGTCAAGTAGTCAGTCAACACTAACCACAACAAATCTATCCCATGTAAGTGTGTTTTTTTCTAGACAGTTGAAAGCTATACCTTGAGCTGCAAACTTTGTTTTTGATTTCAAGAAGTGATATAGTATAGTTCTTAGGCACCGAGACTTCGAGATAGATTTCTGTCTTTAAATACTACCTATTTCTGGCCAGGACCAGAATGAATGGAAATATACAGCCTTGGAGGTGGGCGGGGGGCGGTGTCGAAGGGGGTTGTGAGGATATGGGGGTGTGGGTGGGTGGGAAGATGGGGAGACTCTCTAGAATTTGTCAGAGACCTGGGAGGTGAGAAACTCTCAGAACTCAATGGGGTGACCTTAGCCAAAATGCCCAAAAGTGGGGAGAGGGAGAAAAAAATAAAGAAAAAAAGAAAAAAAAAAGAAAGAAAAGAAAAGCAACTGGCACTGAAGATTGATTCTGAGGAGTGGGGTTGTTGATGCCACTTTGAAAATTCTGGCTATGTTGTTAGGAGGCCTTGTGACCCAGTTTACGGGAGAAATGAGGAGGAATTAGAGATGGAGGCTGGGGGAGCTCTGGAATGCTAAAAGTAGTACTTGAAGGGCCAGTCTGGTGGGAGTTCATAAGGCCAGAATGCCAATAGCAATGCAAACAGCTAAGACACTGCGTATGAGGTTCCAGAGGAAAATAAGCTTGAGTTGATTTGTGTTATATCCCGACAAAGAACTGGGCTATATCCATCCCTGTCTAGAACACTTGAGGGAGATTGAACTCAAACAGAAGTTAGGTGCTAACTTGATTAGAAAAGTCACATAATGTGCAAGCTGTGGTATAGTTACTATTCTCTGCTCTTTGATTTGCATAGAAAGAGAGAAGAGAGAGAGAGAGAGAGGAGAGAGAGGGGAGAGAGAGGAGAGAGAGAGAGAGAGAGAGAGAGAGAGAGAGAGAGAGAATCTAAAACATATGCAGGTTGGCAAGGTGATGGACACACACGTGGATAAAATTGCAGACTGGGAGAGAAAATTTAGTTGAGCCCAACTATAATTGATAAGGAAATTAGTATCTTTAAGAAGACACAAGCATTTCAGATTAGGACAATAAGACAAGTATCTTGAGGCAAAGACACCACCCATCCAAAGATCCCGAGTGTAACAATCCAGACCCGTTTGAGCTGGGAGAACATTCATGGCATTCTGCTGTAGGTGGACCACCTAGGGAAATTTAACTCCTAAGTTCAGCCAGGTACACATTCGGAGGATGGTTCAGCTGCAGCTCCAGAGTGGCCGGTGGAGAACTCGGTATTATTGCCTGTGTAGTCTTTGGTATGCAGGCGTGCGGGATGGGTAGTATGGCAGTCAGGGAAGTGGTTAGAGCCACGCAGGCCAGCCAGACTGTAGCGGTTCTCAATTCTCTGCACAGTGCTCGTGAGGTGTGTGAGCTGTGAGGTTTTACCAGAGACCACAGGATATGAAAAATTTCACAGACTGTTTGCCAGGGAGAGCTGTGAGTGTGAAGTGGACCAGTTCAATACAGAGAGCGCGGTTACGGCACACGACACCGGCAGAAGGGCGGAGCCAGTCAGACACACTGGAGTCCAGATAATGCCCTCGTGAGCGCCAAATGTCAGACACCGAGCTTTAGGTGTGGTGCTTGCTCTGATGCGTTCTGGCTTTGTTCTGTTCTTTACTTGTTGTACCCCCACCCCCTCTCTTTGTGATAGGAATATTTCATCTCCGTGCTCTTGTATTGGAGGCGTGTAATTGATTTCCACTTTTACAAGTGCTTATAGTTAAGAGGGCCTTGGGTATCAGAAAAGATTTTGGAGTTTAGTTTTTTTTTGAAGAAGAACATAGATTTCTGGGCTGTGCCTTAGAGGTTTGCATTGTGTCGTTCTGAGGCTGAGGCTGAGGCTGGGGGTTAACCTTGTAAATTCTAGGTGCTGTTGCTGGTCCAGACTCACACTGTGAGAACCTCTGTCACAACCTAAGGGGCTCTACACTATCTTAAATATGATTTCTTTTGTCTTTTTTATTTTATTTTATTTTTGCTACTTGAAGCCATCAATATTGACAGTGCACTTTGCTGTCAATATTATATTTACGCAGGCCAGGTAAAAATCAATGAAGTTGTGAGATTATGGGTTTTATGGGAGCAGATTGCATTTTGCTTTTTTCTTGAAAGAAGATTCCTTCGTGTTCCTTAATGCTCTGGTGCTTGTAGTCCATTGACACTATAAGAAACTTGAATTATTCCTGTGAATGCCGCACCTTTTTATTTAAATCTGTGAAAAATATTGAGTAACTAAACTGAATGAGTTTGAAATTCCCATCCTGTGCCATTTTTCTTTCCTTTGCAATGTGGAGAGCTCTATCCACGACAGAACCTATTCAATAGCACAGCAGAGGACCCAACAGACCATGTTGACTTGTAGTTTGATATCCTCGATTCATCAGTTTAGCACCAATGTTATTTTGTATTGTACCTTCTTATTTATGTCAATTTCAAGTCTAGTGATCTTATCAGTGTAGTGCTAACTTCATGTATAGGGCATGAAAATTCACAAGACGGAGTCTATCAGGCTGTAGTAAATTCTTTTTCTTTGTGGTTATAGAGTGGATTCTTGATTACCTAGCTGCCCCATCCCTCAGTTCAATAGTATCCAAGGCAGGGGGACCATAGTTCTGGCATCATGCGATGGAAGAGGTTGCTTACTCTATCAAACCACAGACAGCTAAGGGATGTACTTCTGTAGAAAACTGGGGTGGAGTGTGGAGCTGAGCTGACTATCTTGTTTTCTTCTCATGTAAGTTTTGATGTTCAATAAAACTATACATAGTTTGTAATCCGTCTTGTTTGTAACCCTTAATATTTAGTTTCTATTCTAAATCTACATTTTATTTCTATACAGATTAATATCTTAACATGATATCTATGACAGTGGCAGCCATAGTCCTGGTCTGATGTTTATTTATCTTTTCATGATCTTTCAGGGTTAGAAAAAAATTGTTTATGCTCCTGCAAGTTGGATTTTCTATCGTTTCTAACTAAGTCCATGTCTTCACACATCTCTTCATATAATCAGAATTCAGAAGGTAAGAATATTCTGCCAGCTCTAGTCATTTATAAGGATGATTAAAATGTCTGGTTGTCTCAGAGTCAGGAGAGTCTGGCTTGGGAGAACACAAAGAATGACCTTGGAATTTTGTGATTAGAGCAGAACAACTTCAAATCTATGCACAGTAGATAAAACTGAGTAAATGATAGCACAAATAAATCAGGCAGGCTTCTCTGAGTGGGACATATCACACATAGAATGTAGTAACCTGATAAATTCCAGAGAGAGAGAGAGAGAGAGAGAGAGGAGTTAGAAATGGCATTTCATAAATAATGATGATTCGGAAGAGTCCATGTAGAATATTTGCTTTCACGTAGTTATTGATCATCTCCAGGATCAATGAGGTTATCAGGAATCTCACCAGCTATTTACTCCATGATTGCTTCAGCAGATTCAAGCATTGGATTCATTCTTATTGGTCAGGACAAAAGGAAAAATCAAATATTTCTGTTTTGGATCCTCTTCTGAGAGAAGGAAAGCATTGCCTCAAGCATTTCAGTCAACTTGCATGTCTTATCGCATAGGACTGGGTCACATGACCATACAAAGTCAAACATTTGTTCAGAGGGAGAACAATAAATAATCTATACTGATTTTTTTTTCCAATCAGGAGTCACTTGCTTGGATCAAGGCAGTTCTTGTTTTTCCCTGAACAGAATTGCTACTTTGAGGATAGCTAATAAAACCGAGGTTCCATAGGGAGTGGAGAGTCGGAACCTGGGAACGGATGATAGCTGCAAAGACAACAAAGGACAGAGTCTGCCTGCCATCCAAGTACTAAGTAAGACCTTCTGGGTGGACTCCTGAGCCACTTAGGAGACAGTCATCCTCACACTGATCATGGATGCTCTGGTGATCTCACACATGGCAGCAGAAAAAGTATCTTTATTGGATAAGTTAATTAAGTGGAAAAGTTAGTGTTATTATATAGCATCATAGAGAGTTTCAGGGTTAGGATTTCAGCTTGAGATTCAAAGCTACTGTTAAATCACCTTAGGGTTTTAAAAGAGTGATTCCAAATATTACATTAGTGAGCCTATTTAAAAAATGAGAGGCTGGGCTGGAGAGATGGCTCAGTGGTTAAGAGCACTGACTGCTCTTCCAGGGGTCCTGAGTTCAATTCCCAGCAACCACATGGTGGCTCACAACCATCTGTAAAGAGATCCGATGCCCTCTTCTGGTGTATCTGAAGACAGCTACAGTGTACTTATGTATAATACATAAATAAATCTTTAAAAAAAAAAAAAAAGAGGCTGAGCGGCAGCAATGAAAGGAAAATGAGATGACACGTCTTCCTAGCCATTGTTTACTTCGGTGTAAAGGTTGAGGTAGTTCTTAGACTTATTTCTGCAGAGCCTCACTGAGAAATTACATCTAAGTCTTCAGATATATTCCCACCACTCCAGCACCAACCTTGGCTGGAATGTAAGAATGATTAAGAGTCTAGTATGTTGAGATCTCCGGAGTTGGGCTCAAAGGAACACTAAGGAGAACCCTAGACTTTTACAAGTAGAAGAAATTTGTAGAACTGTTTGCAAGTGGGTGAAAAGTAGTGGCCACAGTAAGCAGGCAGGGCTTATCGGAGCAACATTATAAGGCAGGACAAGAAACTGTTCATCATGGAAACATACACTTGAAAATGTGGATATGTTGGGTGTAATTATTATTCAGGGTAAAATTAACAATAGTTAGACCTTGCTTCATAAAGACATTACTTGACCACAGTGTTAATACATGGAAGTAGTCTGTTTAATGTGCTTAAATATTGTCATTAACATATTTCCTTATGAGATATGTTCTTTTCCACTGGAAGACACCTATCAAGTCTAGGAGTGTTTTGTCCATTTCAAAATCATTGTTTTATCTTTTGGTTCTTGTCAGCTGGCTAGAATGCTATAGAATAAATGAATATTTTAGATCAAAACTACTCAAATAGTTTCTTATATATTTATAAATTTTATAATATTGTTACACAAAATTTTAAAGTACTTCTAATTTTTTAAAGATAGATTTATTTATTTATTTATTTATTTATTTATTTATTTAATGTATATAAGTACACTGTAGCTGTCCTCAGACACACCAGAAGAGGGCATCAGATCCCATTACAGATGGTTGTGAGCCACCATGTGGTTGCTGGGAATTGAACTCAGGACCTCTGGAAGAGCAGTCAATGCTCAACTGCTGAGCCATCTCTCCAGCCCTAAGTACTTCTATTTCTAACCAAGAACAAAGCAAAACTAACTTTACTGTGTCAAATAATTTGTATAAAAAGATTTCTCTTGCTTGTCCCATATGTGTCCAAGACACAATAATCTCCTACATATCTATATTATCTATAACTATATCTAAGATAAATGTAGATGTGTGTGTGTGCATGTGCGTGTGCGTGTGCGCGTGTGTGTGTGTGTGTGTGTGTGTGTGTGTGTGTGTGTGTAGGATATATACTCAGATCTAAGCTTTGGCCCTTGAATGTATGATGACTTCAAGCAAAATGCAGTATTTGTGTCTTAGTTTCTTCAACCACAAAGTGAGACATATTTAATTATAATATTATTTACTTCTTAGACTATTACAATGATTAAGTTAGTAATCACAAGTAAAATTCTTAAAGGATACTGATTAGTCAGTGTCTGTTAAAAGTCTTTATGGAGAAAGCTATAAAATATTTTTAATTCCATGTTTATATGTTTATACTTTCCAAAACTTAATTTGATAAGGGTTCTTAAATGCTGCAACCTCCTATATAGTCAATTGATTAAAGGTAAGGGAGAAAAATGGCTAATAGGACAAGGGGGGCATGGACTTGTTTAGAAGTAGTTTCTTAGGATGATTCCAGTCTTCATGGTCCAGTCCAGTCCATTTTGTAAACCATCAAACACAAATCAGCAGCAACAGCTTGATCAAGAAGAAACCACAAGACTCTGCTGATCAACCGGAGTCGGTCGAAGTGATAGGCAGCAGATGGAACACCACCAGTTCCTTGGTCTGCTTCTGTCTAGGAAATCACAAGAGAAAATCAGCCAAGAAAGCAAGGCGAACCAATACAACAACCAATACAACAGTGTCATCAGCAAGCCCAACAAAGACGAGCACGGTAAACCAATGCTTCAGACAGAGTGACATCCACTGTCTGTTGGGCTATACTTATGCTCTTTCCAAACACCAGGAGTCTTCTCAAGGGTCCACTCCAGCAAAACGTAACATGCCCTTTCACCTCACAGCTTCCAGAGAAACAACACATGCCTGTTCTCAGAAAAACATCCTCTCATACAATTGCTTCAGCAAAATTCCCTCATAAGACAGCTTCCAGAAAAATAGAACATGTCACAATCGAGTCTCTAACAAAACCAGAAATTCCCACTCATATGTTAAATATTTTATGTGAACTATATTGCCTAAAATGGAGAGATTCATAGATTAAAAGAATCCCATATCATAGAGATATAGAAATCCCTTAAACTATAAATGAATTCAGTTCAAAGCAAAACCTGTTGCATTTGTTGAGCCAATCTAAGAACTGATATGGAAGAATAAGGTTCCCAGAGTAATTCAGACAAATAACAAGTCTTGAATAATTGCCTTCCTAGGCAACATTAGTTATTTTAAACCATACTAATTTACTCAGTGTGGTGTTGGCCAGTGACAAAGTAAAAGGTTAATGAAGCAGAAAAGAGAGTTTGAGAAGAAATAACAACAAAAGCAGAAACTTTCATTATGTAACATTATAAACCAACAGAAAAGTAGCACCAACCATTGGTCATATCTGGCTGTCTTTAAAACAGAAATTCTACTCAAATAAAGGTGAGCAGGAGAGCTAGACATCAGTTTGTCTTTAAGAAGCACTGAAAGCATTCAGCTCAGAGTTTGAACAGTCAGGGGAAGAGTCTGGAGAAAGAAGAGCAATGTGGAGTCTGGGGACTGCGGTTGTTGCTAGACTCATGCATTTATTTATTTTTTTTTTCAGTCCTGAAACAACTGTGAATAGAGGAAGAAGTGCTGCCTGCCGAGTTGGAAATGCATGAATTATGTAGAGTGTCACCACTCTCTATATATTTATATATATAAATTTATATACATATTTAGTACACAGATGCATGTGCACAAACACCTGCCACTGTATGTGTCCATCTTCCATCTGGACATCAGAAGACAATGTGTGAAACTCCCGTTCTTTCCTTCCAACGCGTGAGCTCTGGGGATCGAACTCTGCTCATCATGCTTGCAAGCCAGCGGCCTTAGCAACTGGACTATGTCGCTGGTCCACAGTTATTATATTTTTTGCTTTTTCTTGTTTAAAAAATTTCTTGAAATTAAGACCAGCATGTGCTTTTAATCCCAGCATTTAGGAGGCAGAGAGAGAATTCATAGCATTCTCTATGAATTAGAAATTAGACTGGTCTACATAGCACATTCTAAGGCAGACAAAGCTAAAAACTGAGACTCTGTTTCAAAAAACACTCATGAAAATGTATAGGTAGCTAAAAATAAAATTATGACTTCATCATTGATAACATGTTTCTCATTTGTAGGACTAAAGTTCTGTGGTCTTTTACATGGAAATATCTAAAGTATCATGCTCATATCACAGCCTTTATATCAGAAACAGCTGGAGCGCGGTGAGTCAGTGGGATCCAGACCTAGACAATGAGATAATCAGAGCAGGGGACTTGGATAGGGGCCAAGAAGGAAGAAGCATTGCTGAAGTCACTCCTGGCTTAGGATTTTACTGTTTGTCTTACATAATGAAGTCTCTGAAGTAAGACGGAGCGATAGTCCCCTAAGTATCGAAGTCCTAATCCCGAAAATTTGTAATTGGGGTTTCACTTACAAATTCAGTCCTTGCAGATATAATCAGGCAACACCAAGATTACACTAGATTGGTGTGGCCCCTCAACATGACAGGAATATCATGTAACTTGTATTCATTTGTGAAGATGGAAATTTGGTTAGAAAGCATTCAAATATTTGGATTTTTTTATTGGATATTTTTTTATTTACATGTCAAATGTTATTCCTTTCCCCGGTTTCCGGGACATAAGCCCCCTATCCCATCCCCCTCCCATTCTTCTATAAGGGTGTTCCCCTCCCTATCCACCCCCCTTCCCACCTCCCCCTCCCCGACATTCCTCTACACTGGGGGTCCAACCTTGGCAGGACCAAGGCCTTCTCCTTCCATTGGTGCCCAACAAGGCCTTCTGCTACATATGCAGTTGGAGCCCTGTGTCAGTCCATGTAAAGTCTTTGGTAGTGATTTAGTCGCCAGGAGCTCTGGTTGTTTGGCATTGTTGTTCTTATAGGGTTGCAAGCCCCTTTAGCTCTTTCAATCTTTTCTCTAATTCCTCCAATGAGGGTCCTAGTTCTCAGTTCAGTGGTCTGCTGTAAGCATTCGCCTCTGTATTTGACGTGCTCTGGCTGTGTCTTTCAGGAGACATCTATATCCAGTTCCTGTCAGCCTGCACTTCTTAGTTTCATCAATCTTATCTAGTCTTGGTGGATATATATATATGGCACATGTGGGGCAGGCTCTGAATGGCCGTTCCTTCAGTCTCTCACTCTAAACAACACAATTAGAAACATCAGGGTGTGTGTCTTAAGGACAGTTGAGAAATGAATCACACTGAGAGGGAAAACAACACGTATCAAAATTTGTGAAATGAAGCTAACACATGAGTGAACAAACTTATACCACCAAATAGACGGAAAGGTCTCAAACTAAGAATCCAAATTATTCCCCGTTTAAAAGCCTAGAAAAAAATGTAAAGAGAAGAATGGGAATAATGAGGATAAATGGAGAGATTTGCAGAACAGAAGTGGAAAGACAGTGAAGAAAATCAATGAAACAGAAACTGTATCTTCAAGATGATCAATAAGACCACAACCCTCTAGGAAAGCCATCGGCGATGCCCAAGTTCCCCAGCAGGGCTGAAACTGAAGGTGCCACTGGAGACCATTTCAAAGGACTCTTCATGCACGTATCTGAGAGCTCAGATCAAATGCATCAATTCCTTTAAATCCACCGACTAACCACAGCTCACTCAATACAAAATAAATAGCTTCAAATCTCCACGACTATTAAATAAATCAAAATGTATAGCTTTAAAACTTCTCAAGAACAATTCCCCAGGCCCTGAGAGTTTCATTAGAGAATTCTCCTGACTTTTCATAATAACACTTCTACAATAGAAGGACTAGGGGACATTTTCCATCCATTCTATGATGGCATTGCTATTCTGATACAAAAGAAGACAAAGACAGCAGAAAAAAATTAAACTATGGGTCCACATTCCTCATTGAGACAAATGAAAAAACCTTAAACAAAATAAGTAAACATAGTAAGTAGAATTCCTAAGCATATGAATTGTATTCTACAACCAAGTAGATTTTATTTCAACAAAATCTGATTACTGTAGTAATCAGAAGCCCAATCAATGATGATGACGATGATGACGACGACGACGACGACGGCGGCGGTGGTGTGTGTGTGTGTGTGTGTGTGTGTAAAGATTTTTGCAAAAAATAATTCCAAAGTAAAACATACAGCTATGGAGTTGTTTGCATTTGTTTACTTTCTGCCTTTAAACACGGAATATGCCCAATTGTGTACAGACTTCTTCCCGCCCTCAGAAGAATAATCCACAGTGTTGATCCTATTTTCTTTTATCGACTGCACAATTTCATCTTAAATAAACTTGTAACAATTTGTGTATGATTTTTCATGAAAAGAAATATGACTACATATTGAAAAACCAATACCCCAGCTCAGTGCACTGCTTTATGTATAATACAGCTACTTTAGATTTCGTAGTCAGGTTTTCACATCTTACTTAATACATTTACTATGGTTGAGTCCCTGACTGCAGAATGTGAAGTCATCAAGCGCTGACCATTTCAAAGAGCCCTTTAATCATCTCTGACTCTTCCTTTCAAACCGGAAAATGAAAGGATATTAAGTATACTTATCCAATGTGAAAGTAATAGGTCTCTAGGAAATTATTTTGCTCTCTTACAGAGACTTATTGAGATCAAGATCAGCATCATGACTGCCACAGAATAAGTATCAGGTTTATACTTTTTATTCTGGTTTTTGTTGTTGTTGTTGTTTGTTTTTAAAGAATCTTGCAATACAGCCATGTCTGGCCTAGAACTATCTATGAAGACAGCCTGCGTTTGAGCTTACAGTGATCCTTCTTCCTGTACCCCTCTCAAGTGGTTGAACAGGCAATTTTATTTTATTATTTTTCAACATAGTCAATATTCTACAAGTTTCCACATACTTTATAGCAAAGCAATCTAGACTACATCAATGATTTAGACTAGACAAAAATATACAATATACAATTGAGTATTACCAACTCTCAGTGGCAGGAAGGACAACCAAGAATAAAATCTCAACAACGAGACAATAAAAACATTTAAACTTCTAAAGTTACATTTAGTTGATGAAAAATAAGTTATTCGTAATTGATTAGAAACTGGCACGATTTGGTTGCATAAGACTGAAAAGATCTATCACTGTGTTTAGTACATCTTTCTCTCTATGAAATATTGGCAGTTACACTCAAGCCCACTATAATTTTTATTTTTATGACACATTAGTGTTGGGCTCATGTGTAGCATGAGATATGGATTGCTTTCCCTTTACATGGCAACATCTGCTTAGGTGAGGCTCATTAATTCACCCTCAACCAATGTATAAATTATTAAGCTAATCTTATTTGAAATGAGAATATGAAATACATCAGCAGCCAATATTTATTGACTAGTGTGGAGCCTTTATATATTTCTTTGCTGTCTCAGAGAAAGGTAAATAGATAAATTATTTCTGATCTATCAGAGGACAAATGCAATCCAATTCACCCTAAACTTTAGACCAATATTTGAATTTTAAGTAATTTAGTGATGGTTTGCATATGAAATGATGATTTGACAATCTTTCTTTGAATTTTTATTAATTATTTATTTACTTTACATCCCAGTGGATCTCAGCCCTCTGTCAGATGTGGAGTTAGTGAAAATCTTTTCCTATTCCGTAGACTTCCAATCTTTTTCCTTTCAATGGTGTCCTTCGCCATGTAGAGGTTTTTCAGTTTCACGAGGTCCCACTTATTAATTGTTGATTTTAGTGCCTGAACAGTTGGTGTTCTGTTCAAGAAGTTGTCTTCTGTGCCAGTGCAGTCAAGGCTATCCCCTACCTTCTTTTCTATTGGATTTAGTGTAACCAGTTTTATGTTGAGGTGTTTGATCCACTTGGACTTGACATTTTTGCAGTATGATAGACATAAATCTACTTATAGTCTTCTACATACACACACCCAGTTAGACCAGCACCCTTTGTTGAAGATGCTTTCTTTTTCCCACTGTTTAGTTTTGGCTTCTTTGTAAAAATTCAAGCATCCATAGGTATGTGGATTTACTTCTGGGTCTTCAATTCAATTCCATTGATCAACTTGTCTGTTTTATGCCAACACAATGCAGTTTTTCTAACTATTGCTCTGTAGTGCAACAATGGTGATACCCCCAGAAGTTCTTTTATTGTATAGGATTATTTTAGCTATCTTGGGTTTTTTGCTTTTCCAGATGAAGTTGAGTATTCTTCTTTCAAGGTCTGTAAAGAAATTGTGTTGGTATTTGAAAGAAAATTGTGTTCAATCTATAGATTACTTTCTATAGGATGGCCATTTTCACTATGTTAATCCTACAGACCCATGAGCATAGGAGATCTTTCCATCTTCTTACATCTTCTTGAATCTCTTTCTTCAGAGACTTGAAATTCTTATCATACAGGTCTTTCACTTTCTTGGTTAGAGTTACACCAGGAGTTTTCCATTATTTGTGGCTAGTGTGAAGGTTGTTTTTTTTCCTAATTTCTCTTTGTTCCTTTTTTCCTAATTTTTTTTTGTTGTTTTTTTTTGGGGGGGTTTGTTGTTGTTGTTAGTTTGTATCCACTGACTTTGCTGAAGGTGTTTATCAGATGTAGGGGTTCCCAGGTAGAATTTTTGGGTTCACTCATGTATACTATCAGATCATCTGTGAATAGCAATATTTGACTTCTTCCTTTCCAATGGGTATCCACTTGATCTCCTTTAGTTATCTCATTGCTTTAGCTAGAACTACAAGTACTATATGGAATAGATATAGAGAGTGGACAGCCTTGATTTTAGTGGAATTACTTTACACTGCTCTTCATTTAATTCGATGTTGGCTATTGGCTTGCTGTATATCACCTTTATTGTATTTAGCTATGCCTTGTGTCCCTGATCTCCAAGACTTTTTATTTATTTATTTATTTTTTAAAATTTTTTTTATTTTTTTATTTTTTTTTTTTATTAACTTTAATATTTCTTATATACATTTCGAGTGTTATTCCCTTTCCCGGTTTCCGGGCAAACATCCCCCTCCCCCCTCCCCTTCTTATGGGTGTTCCCCTCCCCATGCTCCCCCCATTGCCGCCCTCCCCCCAACAGTCTAGTTCACTGGGGGTTCAGTCTTGGCAGGACCAAGGGCTTCCCCTTCCACTGGTGCTCTTACTAGGATATTCATTGCTACCTATGAGGTCAGAGTCCAGGGTCAGTCCATGTATAGTCTTTAGGTAGTGGCTTAGTCCCTGGGAGCTCTGGTTGCTTGGCATTGTTGTACATATGGGGTCTCGAGCCCCTTCAAGCTCTTCCAGTTCTTTCTCTGATTCCTTCAACAGGGGTCCTATTCTCAGTTCAGTGGTTTGCTGCTGGCATTCGCCTCTGTATTTGCTGTATTCTGGCTGTGTCTCTCAGGAGCGAGCTACATCCGGCTCCTGTCGGTTTGCACTTCTTTGCTTCATACATCTTGTCTAATTGGGTGGCTGTATATGTATGGGCCACATGTGGGGCAGGCTCTGAATGGGTGTTCCTTCTGTCTCTGTTTTAATCTTTGCCTCTCTTTTCCCTGCCAAGGGTATTCTTGTTCCCCTTTTAAAGAAGGAGGAAGCATTCACATTTTGATCATCCGTCTTGAGTTTCATTTGTTCTAGGCATCTAGGTAATTCAAGCATTTGGGCTAATAGCCACTTATCAATGAGTGCATACCATGTATGTCTTTCTGTGATTGGGTTAGCTCACTCAGGATGATATTTTCCAGTTCAACCATTTGCCTCAATGAATTTCATAAAGTCGTTGTTTTTGATAGCTGAGTAATATTCCATTGTGTAGATGAACCACATTTTCTGTATCCATTCCTCGGTTGAAGGGCATCTGGGTTCTTTCCAGCTTCTGGCTATTATAAATAAGGCTGCTATGAACATAGTGGAGCACGTGTCTTTTTTATATGTTGGGGCATCTTTTGGGTACATGCCCAAGAGAGGTATAGCTGGATCCTCAGGCAGTTCAATGTCCAATTTTCTGAGGATCCTCCAGACTGATTTCCAGAATGGTTGTACCAGTCTGCAATCCCACCAACAATGGAGGAGTGTTCCTCTTTCTCCACATCCTCGCCAGCATTTGCTGTCACCTGAGTTTTTGATCTTAGCCATTCTCACTGGTGTGAGATGAAATCTCAGGGTTGTTTTGATTTGCATTTCCCTGATGACTAAAGATGTTGAACATTTCTTTAGGTGTTTCTCAGCCATTCGGCATTCCTCAGCTGTGAATTCTTTGTTTAGCTCTGAACCCCATTTTTTAATAGGGTTATTTGTTTCCCTGCGGTCTAACTTCTTGAGTTCTTTGTATATTTTGGATATAAGGCCTCTATCTGTTGTAGGATTGGTAAAGATCTTTTCCCAATCTCCTGGTTGCCGTTTTGTCCTCACCACAGTGTCCTTTGCCTTACAGAAGCTTTGTAGTTTTATGAGATCCCATTTGTCGATTCTTGATCTTAGAGCGTAAGCCATTGGTGTTTTGTTTAGGAAATTTTTTCCAGTGCCCATGTGTTCCAGATGCTTCCCTAGTTTTTCTTCTATTAGTTTGAGTGTGTCTGGTTTGATGTGGAGGTCCTTGGTCCACTAGGACTTAAGCTTTGTACAGGGTGATAAGCATGGATCGATCTGCATTCTTCTACATGTTGACCTCCAGTTGAACCAGCACCATTTGCTGAAAATGCTATCTTTTTTTCCATTGGATGGATTTGGCTCCTTTGTCAAAAATCAAGTGACCATAGGTGTGTGGGTTCATTTCTGGGTCTTCAATTCTATTCCATTGGTCTATCTGTCTGTCTCTGTACCAATACCATGCAGTTTTTATCACTATTGCTCTGTAATACTGCTTGAGTTCAGGGATAGTGATTCCCCCTGAAGTCCTTTTATTGTTGAGGATAGCTTTAGCTATCCTGGGTTTTTTGTTATTCCAGATGAATTTGCAAATTGTTCTGTCTAACTCTTTGAAGAATTGGGTTGGTATTTTGATGGGGATTGCATTGAATCTGTAGATTGCTTTTGGTAAAATGGCCATTTTTACTATATTAATCCTGCCAATCCATGAGCATGGGAGATCTTTCCATCTTCTGAGGTCTTCTTCAATTTCTTTTTCTTCAGTGTCTTGAAGTTCTTATTGTACAGATCTTTTACTTGCTTGGTTAAAGTCACACCGAGGTACTTTATATTATTTGGGTCTATTATGAAGGGTGTCGTTTCCCTAATTTCTTTCTCGGCTTGTTTCTCTTTGTGTAGAGGAAGGCAACTGATTTATTTGAGTTAATTTTATACCCAGCCACTTTGCTGAAGTTGTTTATCAGCTTTAGTAGTTCTCTGGTGGAACTTTTGGGATCATTTAAATATACTATCATATCATCTGCAAATAGTGATATTTTGACTTCTTCTTTCCGATCTCTCATCCCTTGACCTCCTTTTGTTGTCTGATTGCTCTGGCTAGAACTTCAAGAACTATATTGAATAAGTAGGAGAGAGGCAGCCTTGTCTAGTTCCTGATTTTTAGTGGGATTGCTTCAAGTTTCTTCCATTTAGTTTAATGTTAGCAACTGGTTTGCTGTATATGGTTTTTACTATGTTTAGGTATGGGCCTTGAATTCCTATTCTTTCCAGGACTTTTTATCATGAAGGTGTTGAATTTTTGTCAAATGCTTTCTCAGCATCTAATGAAATGATCATGTGGTTTTGTTCTTTCAGTTTGTTTATATAATGGATCCGTTGATGGTTTTCCGTATATTAAACCATCCCCTGCATGCCTGGAATGAAGCCTACTTGATCATGGTGGATGATTGTTTTGATGTGCTCTTGGATTGGTTTGCCAGGATTTTATTGAGTATTTTTGCGTCGATATTCATAAGGGAAATTGGTCTGAAGTTCTCTTTCTTTGTTGGGTCTTTGTGTGGTTGAGGTATAAGAGTAATTGTGGCTTCACAAAAGGAATTGGTAGTGCTCTGTTTCTATTTTGTGGAATAGTTTGGACAATATTGGTATGAGGTCTTCTATGAAGGTTTGATAGAATTCTGCACTAAACCCGTCTGGACCTGGGCTCTTTTTGGTTGGGAGACCTTTAATGACTGCTTCTATTTCCTTAGGAGTTATGGGGTTGTTTAACTGGTTTATCTGTTCCTGATTTAACTTCGGTACCTGGTATCTGTCTAGGAAATTGTCCATTTCCCTGAAGATTTTCAAGTTTTGTTGAATATAGGTTTTTAGAGTAAGATCTGATGATTTTTTGAATTTCCTCTGAATCTGTAGTTATGTCTCCCTTTTCATTTCTGATTTTGTTAATTTGGACCACTCTCTGTGTCCTCTCGTTAGTCTGGCTAAGGGTTTATCTATCTTGTTGATTTTCTCAAAGAACCAACTTTTGGTTCTGTTGATTCTTTCTATGGTCCTTTTTGTTTCTACTTGTTTGATTTCCGCTCTGAGTTTGATTATTTCCTGCCTTCTACTCCTCCTGGGTGTATTTGCTTCTTTTTGTTCTAGAGCTTTTAGGTGTGCTGTCAAGCTGCTGACATATGCTCTTTCCTGTTTCTTTCTGCAGGCACTCAGCGCTATGAGTTTTCCTCTTAGCACAGCTTTCATTGTGTCCCATAAGTTTGGGTATGTTGTACCTTCATTTTCATTAAATTCTAAAAGTTTTTAATTTCTTTCTTTATTTCTTCCTTGACCAGGTTATCATTGAGTAGAGCATTGTTCAATTTCCAAGTATATGTGGGCATTCTTCCTTGATTGTTATTGAAGACCAATTTTAGGCCGTGGTGGTCCGATAGCACGCATTCTCCAAGACTTTTAACATGAAGGGGTGTTGGATTTTGTCAGACTCTTTCAGCATCTAATGAGATGAGGTGTTTTTTTTCTTTCAGTTTGTACTTATGGTGGATTACATCGATGGGGTTTTGTATATTGAACCATCCATCACTGCATCCCTGGGATGAAGCCTACTTGATCACAGTAGAATATGCTTGTGATATGTTCTTGGATTCAGTTTGTTATTATTTTATGGAGTATTTTTTTTGCATCAATGTTCATAAGGGAGATTGGTCTGAAATTCTCTTTCTTTCTTAAGTCTTTGTGTAGTTTAGGTATCAGGGTGACTGTGGCCTCATAAAATGAATTTGGCAGTGTTTCTTCTGTTTCTATTTTTGTGGAATAATTTGTGGAAAATGGGAGTCCAGGGGGTCCAGTACAGTTTAAGACTATTGGATGTGTTTTAAGAAGACTTCAAAGGCAAGGGCTTGGGGTGGAGTCTTACCTGCCTGTCCCTGCTGCTGACAGGCCACCAAGAAAGCAGGCAGAGTTGTGGGCTGGAAAATGGAGCACATTGGACATGGTTGATTTCACATTTTGTCATTGTATTTATTTTTGGCATGATAGTGTTTGCGCACATGTGATTGCATAAGCACAAGTGCCCCATGGTGAGTGTGTAGAGATCAGAGGATACCTTGAGGTATTCTGTTCTTCTGTCTCACCGTCTGTGTCCTATGATTGAATTCAGGTCATCAGGCTTGGCAGTCAGCGTCTTTAGACTTTGGGCCATATTGTTTGCTTGGACCATGAATTTTATTCGTATTCATATTTATTTATGCTTTCAGATCCATCTCTATTCATTCCTGGGTATTATGTTTCTAGCTATGAAAATAAGTAGTTTTCATGTATCACTGAATTATTAGACTCATGTGCACATCTGTTATTCAGAATGATTTTTATATAAAATGATATTATCAGAATCCTATAAAGTGATCCAATTAGCAAGTAATTCAGGCAGAGGAGAAAATATGTATCAGGAATAAACTAGATAAATTCCAAGTCTTTGATGATATCCAGTATTAGTGAAGATATCGAGACTATAGAACCTTACACATACATATTAATCACAGTGTACATTGCTTTGAATAATTTGGAGAGTAAGAGAATAGCTTGTGAACCTGAAGAAGTTCAATGCTATGCCACACTTACCTTTCTCTTCCCTAGGAAAGCTGTGACATTTGCATACAAAGAATTTAAGGGAAATAATATACTTACTAGTTAATAACTACAAGCCATGGTTTATCCCATTACTATGAAAGGTTTACTATGTTCTTTTATATATGAGTAAAGATATTTTTTAAGTATACATAATGCTGAGTTTTAAAAGATTTTATATATGTGGCAAAGGCACAACAACATTTGTGGAAAGAACAAAGCAGTTTTAGAAGAGTCATTAACTCTGTAGAGGGCAGACAGGTTCAGGTTACATGGTTTAAAAAGTCTTTGAATAGTTTTATACTAGCGACTCGGTAAATAGTAAGGTAATAATAGGTGTAAAGAGTAAGTTGGGAAGGAAGATAAGGCCATGTGTTTGGGGCAGGTTAGTTGATGGCACAGTGCAGACAGAGGCTAGTTTAGAAGCGTTGTTTGTAGAGGGTCCTTTTGGCTTTAGTTTGCCTTCCTTCATGGTAAGAATGACATTTTTCCTTGTGATACAGGGAGAACCTCTTTCAATGAGATTTTCATTTTTACTGTTATCACATGGAATTGGCAGAGTGATCTTCTTGCACCTGCTGCTCATCCAAAACAATCAATTCAAAGTCATCAGCTTGCACAGCAGTGCTTTACCCTTCAATAGGCGCCTTCAATGGAATCACCTGAGAGCCCAGACCATACTGATTCCCCTACCTGTCTCTTTGCCTCTCTCTCTCTCTTCATTCTCTTCATCATCTCTCTCCTCCCTCTGTCCTTCCCTCCCTTCCTTTCTTTCTCTTATTGATATTTTGTGAGTTTCACATCATGTGCCTCAATACTACTCATCTCCCCCTCCCTTTGTATTTACACCCTTCATTCTTGCAACATCCCAGCTCCAGTCAAAACAAAAAGAAAATGAACAAAAGAATCTCATTGTGGAAGCTGTAGTGTGTCACACAGTATATGCCTTTGTCCACACATCTTTACTTGAAAATGTTCATTGCCATGACCTGTTTCTACTATACTACTGCACTATCAATACTGGATCTTCACTGGGACTCCTCTCAGATATCCTGTCGCTGTCCTGTGTCATGGAGATCCTGTAACTTTGGATCTGCAGGACTTGCCTAGCAGATCACAGGTGGGATATATGTTGGATTGGGTCAACTCAAAGCCCTGGATCTGAGCTTGCGTGGTAGCTGAGTTGGTCAGCCCAGCAGCTCGCTCTCTCTCTCACTCCCATACCACCAGAGTGAGCTCTCCAGCACTGCCCCTAACAGCTTACTTAATGCAGCAGCTGGCTGGGGGTGGGCCAGCTCTCCAGCTCTCATTACCACAGGGCCAGCTCTCTGGCCTGCCAAGATGACAAGGGGTGAGGAGGGGGAAGGCCATCTCTCTGTCATCCACACTGCCACAAAGCAGATGAGCAGTGGGGCCAGCTAGTCTGAATGCTGCAGCCAGGGAGCAGCAAGGCCAGCTCTTCACAGCCCTTGTACATCAACATGGTCCCCAGTAGCAGCCCAGACCAGGGTCATCCATATGGCCTTTGGTAGTAACATGAGTCACAGACAAAGACATAGACCCCTACTTCTGGATGACCACGGGCCCAGACATGGTGCTCAGAAACAGTACAGGCTGGGACTTTACCATGGCCTCAGGTGCCAGTGCAGGCTGCTCGCTCAAGCTTTTCCTCTCCATCCTCACATCTCCAGTTCCACCTCTCTTCACAATGCTCCCAGGTCCTTCCACATCTCTTTCTCTTCCATTGCTCTACCACATACACTATAGTATCTTCTGCCCACCTACCTGCTTGATCACACTGCCTGACGGAGGGAGAGCCTATCCTCTTTCCTTCTCAGTTATGCTCCCCCAGCTTATTGTAAAAAGTGTTGAAGATGCAAAAGCTGAAAACCAACACGTTCTTTCCCTGAGCAGCTTGTTAGCATTTTGTCCTGTCTTGTTATTGTTCTCACTCTCTGTGCATTTCTTTGTGTATCAGGTATACTTCTTAAACCACCAAGGTGGCTGGAATTGTAGCCACTCATCTCTAAGGAGAACAGCATACATCTTCAAAATGAAACCTTTGTCTTCCATACCCTAATTGCATTAGTGTGCCCAACACCCATACCATTGGTTCATCATGCGAGCACATGATCTATATCGAAATTGCTCACATTATCCCATAAAAAGTCACAACTCTTTAAGAAAATCATGATCAACAAAAATCATGAAAAACTTTATTTTACTCTCTTTTAATCTTTTAAATCTCCTTCATATGTAATGGAACTTCGTTAGCTTTTCTGCCCTTGACACTTGAAGATAGTAAGCTGTCTTATAGAACATCCCACTGCCCAGCTGTGTGTTTCAGCTGGGAGTCATACATCTGTCCGTGTCATCCGTTGTAAACAACTTTGTGACCAAGAGAAGTGTCTCCCAGATTCCTGTGAGAAAAGGGAGAAGCCTTCCTCTTGCAAAGAAAGAGTAATTTGTGGGATGCTATTCGGGTAGAATTAGCCTGCTTCTCAACAGATCTTCATTATATGGCCTCGGCATTGATATAAAACTCTTATCAATACTAATTATAACTAAATGAGCTCCAAAATGATTTTTCTGGCTCAACTACAACCATATATTTTTTTTCATTAGTATTGTTTTGTGAACAAAGACCCTGTGGTGGTTTGAGTAGGAATGGCCTCTATAGACTGACGTGTTAAGAGTGCTTGGCCTATAGGGCCTGGAACGTTTAGGAGGTGTGACATTGTTGGACTAGTTGTGCCTTTGTGGAGAAAGTGTGTCATTGGAGGTGAACTTTGAGGTCTCATATGCTCAAGCCAAGCCCAGTATGGCAATTCTTCCTTCCTCCTGCCTGCTGGTCCAGGTGTGGAACTCTCATCTCCCATGTCTGACTGCATGCCGTCCTGATTCCCTCCATGACGATAATGAACCAAATCCCCAAAACTGTGAGCCAGCCTCAATTAAATGTTTCCCCATTTATAAGAGCTGCCACAGTCATGGTGTCTCTTCACAGCAATAGAACGTTAATTAAAACAGATCCCAACAGTCTCCTCCTTTTCTCTTTATTTTTGACCAAATGTATGTGTGTATGTATGTGTGATGAGATGTATGTGTGTATGTATGTGTGATGAGATGTATGTGTGATGAGATGTATGTGTGTATGTATGTGTGTATGTATGTGTGATGAGATGTATGTGTGTATGTATGTGTGATGAGATGTATGTGTGATGAGATGTATGTGTGTATGTATGTATGTGTGATGAGATGTATGTGTGTATGTATGTGTGATGAGATGTATGTGTGTATGTATATGTATGTGTGTATGTATGTATGTGTGATGAGATGTATGTGTGTATGTATGTGTGATGAGATGTATGTGTGATGAGATGTATGTGTGTATGTATGTATGTGTGATGAGATTTATGTGTGTATGTATGTGCGATGAGAAAAGCAAGTTGTCTTTATGTCCCAAGCCTAGAAAACAATTACGTAATGAAACCCCTAATGACTTCTAGTTCTTCTCACACTTGCCTCTGGGTGGACTCACACTGAAGACAGTAAACAATAATGAAATAAAGCATGTATGTATGAGTGCATGCATGTATGATAATGATAACCATTTACCTTGATTAAATTATCTTTTTACTTAATACTTTTTACTTTAAGGGATCTATTGTTTATTTTTTGAGGCAAAAATACATGATGCAAGCAAAAGCTGACAGCAGAAAAAAAAAAAACCCAATGGTGACAACGACGACAATGGTGACAACGACGACAATGAAGATGACAATAAAACCTCAACAAACAAAACGAAAAACCAAACCACACCACAGTTGCACTTGTTTCATGATCTTTCTCTCAGCCCTGCCTCTCCCCTGACCACACCAGGCGAGTCAGTCAGTGGACCTAGACTCATGTGACTCCTGACTTGTCAGCTTGAAAAAAGACCAAACACTTTATTTTACTATTGTTTACTGACTTCAGTGTGAGTGCACACCGAGGCAGGGCTGGGAATAACTAAGTCACTAGGGGTTTCATTATGTCATGGTCTTCTAGACCTTGGACATAAAGACAAGTTGCTTTGCTCATCACATTGCCATCGGGGATGATTTTTTTCTGGTTACGAGGAAACATTCACTTCATTTCAACCTGAATGTTGCTATCAGATTTAAGCCACTATAAAGCCTTATAAGTGATTTTTTTGGACATTGCTATATTGGAAATCTGTTCCTTTATAACATCGGAGGCTACCGTAATTCTCTAAAGTGTGCTACAGAGCAGCAAAAAGTGATTTCAGTGCACTTTTTATTGAGTCAGCAGAGCTGTGACTACGGAGCCATCAAGACTGAGAGCGCGGAGAAGCCAGCGGCTGCTGCTCCGGAGGAACTGTGGACACTGCTGCGTGGGGTACTGATTCCCATACTGACGCCCTTTAATTACGATCATCCTTCAGCCGTACTGCTGTCACATTACCTGTTGGCCAAATTGCTTTCTAAGTCTTGTGGGAGCAGAGAACAGTGATAGGATTAGAGTGTAAGTAACAGAAAGATAAAAGAAAAAGGTCAGACATTTTTCTCTTATCAATGATCAGGAAACAAAGCGTACAGACCTTAGCTAATAAGGAGACATGGAGCGTGTGAGCAGCTCGGGTTCCTTGAGTTAGGCCTGAGTGCCAGCCTCATTACGGTCTAATTCACGGTCTAAGATGGCTGTTCTGGACCCAGACCTCATATCCGCCCTCAGCCAGCACGAACTCTTCTTGAAGCTTGGCTATGTCATTTGTGCTTATGCCCACTGGACACGATTTATCCATGCAGCAAAATGTAGCTGTAAAGGGGACTGATTTGTAAGTTTCAGTGTGAGGAACTGTGTTCCTAGTTAATAAATAGTGGTTTTATTATCGCAGTAGGGAAATATGAACGTGGGGTACAATTAGCCAACTTGGCCATAATTTTGAAATAGTTTGCCCGTTTTAATTCAGTTGTTTGTTGAAGACAAGAGATTGAAATGATTATTCAGCTAAAACTATTATGCTGACTGGTTTTATGTCATCTTGGAATAGCTAGAGTTATCTGAAAGAAAGGACCCTGAGTTGAAAAACATACCTCATAAGATCTGGCTGCAGGATGTTTTCTTAATTAGTGATTGATGTGAGAGAGTCCATTCACCGTGGACTCTGGGCTGGTGGGCCTGGCTTCTATAAGAAAGCAGATTGAGGGTTGGGGATTTAGCTCAGCGGTAGAGCGCTTGCCTAGCACGCGCAAGGCCCTGGGTTTGGTCCCCAGCTCCGAAAAAAAAAAAAAAAAAAGAAAGCAGATTGAGCAAGCCAGTAAGCCACACCTTTCCATGGCGTCTGATCACCTCATGCCTTCAATTTCCTACCCTGTTTTAGTTCCTGTCTTGGCTTCCTTCAGTGATGGACGATGGCATAGAAACATGAGCCAAAAAACCTTTTCCTTAACTTGGTTTTGGTTATGGTGTTTTGGTTATGGTGTTTCATCACAGCAGTAAAAGTCCTAAGACAACTCTTAACCACAAATATATTTTCCCCATTAATACAAACATGCAATGTATTTCTCTTAGTGGGACCCAGGGGGTTAGTATACATACTCCCCAAATAGCCAACTGTGACTTCCTATTTATTAAATAAACCTTTTCTTTTGTATTGATTTGTATGTTTTTTCATTACATAAGAACAGAAATCCTACACAATAAATATTTACAATCTATTCTTTGTCTTTCCAGTTCCCAAAGTGCTTTTGTGGAAGTTCCTTGTAGTACTGTTATAGTCTTGAGTCTCCAGATAAATGAGCACAATTTTCTCTTCCTCTTAAAAATGAGTTTAGAAAGTGCTTCTCTGTGGAGATGGCCTACTCCAAACTCAATGCTTCCAGAAGAAACCATTAGCCATTATCCTATCACAGTTCCATCAGGCCCCTAGCTACAAACCTTAGCACCACTTCTAACTTCCCCCTGCATACAACTGTTCCAGGACGTTTGCTAACCCAAGTTGCTAGATTCGCTTTTCTTCCCTGGTTGCCACTGCTCCTACTCTCAGGATTATGTCACGCCTGTGACACCATTGTGGAGTTCTTGCTTCCAGTTCCCCTCCATCACTTGTCCACTGGTATCAGTTATCTCTACATTACAGTTCCAGACACAGTCCTCCTGCTGCTCTTACTAATTCTGCGGCTGTCCATTGTCTCCAGAACAGAATCCAAACTCATTCATCCCTTCCCTAGCTCTAAAAACCATTTTGTCACCCATGATCATGTTCATTAATTCCAAATCATTTCATTTTTGCTAATTGTTCCATAAATCTATTTCTCTTCCAGTTACCACAATTACCATATTCATAGACAGATCCAATATTCTTTTACTCTAGAAGATTTTCCTGACTCATTCAAATTTATCTGCCTCGTGCACCATGCTGTTACTGGATATGTACAGCCCAATTTCCTTCTAAATTACTTAGTATGCAGGGTGTCTGTTGAGACGATACATTCTAAAAGTAGCAAAGTATCCATTGTCTTTGGACACACAGACTATCACTGCATAGCAGATTCTAGATGATAGCTTAAGTAATCATCTTGTCAGTATACAAGTGTAAGGTGAACGTACACCTGCAGAATGGACACTGCCTGACCTTCGCAATTACTGCTGGCCACCATGGAGTATTGTCCATGTTTGCAGAGAGGGCAGGAAGAGCCTCACAAGAGAGGTTGAAATGCTACCTTCTTTCTTTCTGAGGTTTCATGGTGTGTCTTTTTGGAAGGATTGAGATCGTCATAAAGTCATTGGTCTCTATCACAAAACATATACAGGACCAAAAGAGGTGGATATGGTGCATGGCATAGACTCCTTACTACCCTCCCTATTTGTGAGGGTCACTTGTTTATGACAGAGCTCAACTGAGGTCTGGACGCCTCCTGCGCATGATATCTTGGCTTGCGAGTGCCAATTAAAAGATGCCTTTGGAAAATTGTGTTTCTGCAGCCTGGGAGAGCCAACTCAGCATGGGTGACTCAGCAGCTAAAAGCAGGGTCTGCTTTCAATAGTGAAACCTGCCAGCAGGAGCAAAGAAAGCAGGAAAAATTTTAAAGTGGAGTTCGCAGTGCCCCGAGTGTGTGCTCATCGGTCTTGGATATTGCTAGGATCACTTGTACAAATGGTCTTTCTGAAACAGAGAGAGCAAGCTCAGCCGCTCCTTCCTGAGACTCCTCCTGGGGACTGAAGATGGTTCTGGGATGGGGACATTGGGTTATTAAGAGTGTGATGTTTGCCTTTGAGCCTGGTTTGAAGGTTTCTTAGTATACCAAAATTGTGCCTTCCTAGTGACACTGAAAATGTGCACATCTGCATTGTGAGTGCTTTGGAGAATGAGCTGTGTATTCCCCAGTGCTGAGGACATGGATTTGAATGGAATTGCCTGCACTGCATGTTGATTATAATGTTTGTAACTACAGTCATGATGTGACATTTTAAGGTTTTGTATTAATGCATTTTATATCTGCAAAGTTGCACACAGAGGGCATGGGGGAGATTGCAATATACCAGAAGCAATGTATCCCACTCTTTGGGATCTTACACCACAGCTACTGCTCTGTGTTTTCATTAGTTTGAAAGTTTAAAATCCCTTAAACCGTGTCATGACATTTACTTAATAGATTGTTTATCTATCCATGTTATCCCTGGATGAAATGTCCCCACAAAATCAACCCCGAATTCTCTGATTCACAGGTTTCCAAATGTTCGTAGCCTGGCCTTCTGATACAGAAGCCGTCTCTGCCATTTAAAATGCCATTTTTCTTGTTCAGAGACAAGGTTTCTAAGTGTGCCCGTTGTCGGAGCATGTTTACACTGGCTGCTGTGATTTAGTACAGAAACGTGCACTTTGGGATGTGTGCTGGCACAGCGTTTTCCTCCCAGCCCTTCAAAGAGCCTTTGTGTCCGTTCTACACAGTTCCTATTGTTCTCCCTCTTTCTCTATTATCTGCTCACATAAAAGAGGGTCCAGTGAATTGTTTATGTTTTGTCTTTCATGCCCTATATGAAGCCATCTTCTGTAAATCTAATGGGAATTGTATGCACCATACAAGGATTTTACTGAATTTTATGATAATATTTATAAGGGCAAAGCTTCAAATATATGTGGTTGAGATGTCAACATTTGTGTATTTGTTTGATATATAAAGTATATGTTTGTATGTGTGCAAGTAACTATGGGTGTATACCCAGCATCTACTAACTATGTACTGGTACGCTACTAAAAGTCTTCACAGTACAAAAGAACCCTGTAGTGTTTAAAGTTTCAGTTTCCTTCAGCATTAAATTCTCCCACCATGGATCATTTCAGGATACAGTGTAATGTTATTGAACACACAGATACAATTAAGGTAAATAATTAAAGAACATGGGTAATTATAAAAGACAAACAATAATAATTATGTATAGAATATTTATAACCTTTTCTAAAAATTTATTTTTTAACCTTTAAAAATTAAAATTTAATTACATTATTTCCCTCTTTCCTTTCCTTCCTCGAACTCCTCCCTCGTGTGCACATCCCCTTTGTGCCCTACTTTAAATTTTTCCTCTAGGCGTTGCATATACACACATATATACATACATACATACAAATAAATAAATATAGATGCCTAAATAAGTAAACACCACCTGCTTGATCTATTTAGTGTTATTTGTATGCACATGATGTCAGGACTGACTACTTGATAACCAATTAGGAAGTCCATCCCTGGGGAAGACTTCAACACTCAGCACTCTTCGTTGCCTGCAGTTCTTTGTCTATGTGTGGGGCCTTGTGAGATTTCTCCCTTCCTCGTTAGCATGCCTATTGGTGTGCTTGTTCAGGTCTTGCTGAGCCAGCCACATTTTTGCAATGCCATGGGTAAAGCTTTCCTGCCATTGCTAGGAGACCCAATCTCACAGTGCTGTTAAAATTTGAGTCCTCACTTCTTTCCCTGTTGCTTGTGTCTGTTGGTAGTTTGTGGTTACTACCAGATTCATAGTCTGTCTGTTGTCTGTGTCTGTGCCTGCCTAAATGCTTTCTGATGTCTGAGTGTCCCTATTCACCTCTATGTTTATCCCTAATAGAGGCTTTGCTCTGTATTTATTGAACAGCACAGAAAACATGGCATGGGGGAAGGGTTGAGGGATTCTGTACAGAAATTGGTAGCAGAATTTTTCCAAGGGAAGAAGCTTTATTGAGTCCAGCAGACCCAGAATTAGCAAACATGACTGAAAACAGACAATCCTCCCAGCACTGATGTTAGATAATTGTTTCATAAAGTTTCTTCCATCCTCGTTGGTTACCTCAGCAAATGATTGCTACAACACACACACACACACACACACACACACACACACACACGTTTTTCTGGGTCAGTGGCATGTCAGAGCACATAATTTGAGGGTAAAGCTATGTAGTATTTTAAGCTGTCAAAGCTGATTGCATGGGAATCTGAGACAAGAAAGTTTGGTTGTTACGTTGCCCTCTTAAAGACAGGTTAGACTTCAACTGGCAGAGCACACAATCAGACAGCAAGTTAAATTTTTATTCTTCAATGATCTAAAGATGTGCCATTAACTTGGCTGTGAGGTTGAGTATGAGTTCAGCCTTTTGAAAATCAAGAAATGTTGTCATTGCATGCAGAGTACAAGAGATAGAATTTAGCTTGCTCTGTTGTAGAAAGATTAGAAAGAACTGTTCCCTACCTCCACTATAAAAAGCAGAGAGAAAACATGTTTTTATTTCCTGTAAAGTTGAACTATTCAAGGTTGAAATGGTAGAACACAGTAAACGTAAACATATCTATAACATAAATACATATTTAACATCGATATTATTATTGTGGAGCCATTTCTCCTTTCATCTTTACATGGGTCTTGGAGATCAAACTCGTATCTCCATGTTTGCCTGGCAAACATGTTTACCCTCTGAGCCATCACACCAGTCCCTAAAGTAAATATTTTATTACAAACTTACAATTATTATGACGAGATATTATCATAGTAGAGTAATGAGTTTTCCAGAAAGTATCTACTCTGTAAAAGCATGGTAGAAACCAGGTGATTAATGAGAATCTGGCTTTATCTTTTATCTGAAAATATTGGTAAAATCTATGTTGTACTGTGACATCTTTAGTGAGAGCCTTCTGTCTAGACAGGGAACCAATGTGAAACTCAATATCAAAGATGAGGGGAGATAAAAACTGAGACCATATGTGGGGCATAGGAGGCAGCTGACAACAATACCCTTGTAGTGGTTTAAGCAACTTAGAGACTCATCTGTTTGAAAGATTGGTCCCCAGTTAGTGGGAAGATTTGTGAAGGATTAGGAGGTGTGGCCTTGTTGGAGGAGGTGTGTCACTGAAGGTGGGCTTTGAGGTTTCAAAAGTCTATGACAGACCTAGTCTCTCTCTCTCTCTCTCTCTCTCTCTCTCTCTCTCTCTCTCTCTCTCTCTCTCTCTCCTCGTGGGTCAGATGTAAGCTCTCATCTGCTGCCTCAGGTCCTATCTGCCTGCCTGGCACCACACTTCCTAACACGATGATCATGGACTAATCCCTTTAAACTTTAAGCAAGCCTATTTAAATGCTTTTATTTTATAAGCTGACTTGGCCATTGTGTTACCTCACAGCAATAAAACAGTAAGTAAGACAATACCTAAGATTTAATATGAAGTCCCGTTGGACAGAGTACAAATTCATTTGGTAAAACTCTGAATTTAGGCAGCACAGCTGACTGCTTCAGAGTTCTGGGGACCAGTTCTTAAAGTTTTGCTACAAACTCTACCACTTATTGTCTGTGTGAATTTGGGCTGCTTACATGCTTACATCCTGTACTTAGTTTTCTTGGCTGTAGAACAAGTCTTTTAGCACAGATGGTCCTTAACTTACAGTAGTTGAGCTTGGGATTTTTTGACTTCGTGGTGGTGCAAAACTGACACATGATCAGCAAGACTTATCCTTTGATATTGGATTTTGATCCTTTTCTGAGCTGGAGTTAGGCACTATGACATGACTTTGTCATTACCAAAAATGGTGATGACATTGAAGGTCAGAACCTAGTTAGCGAAATAATCACATGGAAAAAAATCCTCTATATAACACTAAACTATTATGTTTAGTGGGTTATGTACTACATTAGTTTGTTTTCCATTACTGTAACAAAATACAAGAGGCTGGGTAATTTTTAAACAAAAAAACCATTTGTTTACTATTCTAGAGGTTAAAGAGCTGGTATTGTCTCCTGCCTGGCTCCAGAGAGGGCCTCATGGTAGATAACATAAAAAGTTAGAAGAAGCACATTCAGAAGAGACTACATGGCAAGCTAGAAGCCAGAAAGACATTTTTATAACAACCTCCTCTTGTAGAAGTAACTCACTCCCTGGCATCAGCATTAATCCCTCCCAAGGTCAGCTCTTCTAGTAACCTAGTTATTTCTCAGCAGACCTTGCCTCTTAAAGATTCCTTTGCCTATCATGTTATTACAATGGGGACTGTGCTTCTGACAAATGAATTTTGGGGGAACAAATGATATCTAAACCTTAGCCAGCACATTATATGCATTTTTGACATTATATTTTCAACTTAAGATGGATTTATCACATGAATCTCTATCAGAAGCCCAGATGATTGATATACATATTACATTATTCTGAAGATTAAATCTATTTATGTAAAACATTTAGAATGACTATTGGAATACCATAAACTCTAAAGTTACTGTCATTTTTAAACAATCTAATTACCTAAGAATATAATTTATTAGAATACAGAACATATGAGTAATATATATGCCCAATGGTCAAATGACTCCCATAAGGACCTTCTTCTTTTTTTTTTCATTCTTCTCTCATACAGTACATCCTGACCACAGGATGTAGTCTACTTTTGTATAATGAAGCCTTTCCTCCGTCCCCTCCTCCCAGTTCCCCCAACCTCCCCTCTCCCCCAGATCTACTGCTCCTCCATTTCCCGTTAGAAAAGAGTATGCCTCCCAGTGATATCAACCAAAATGAAATAAGGCTAAGCATAAACTCCAATATTAAGGTTGGGCAAGGCAAGCCAGTAGGAGAGAAGGAGACCAAGAGCAGTCAAAAGAGTCAGAGATACCCCAATCCCTCTGTTAGGGCCCCAACAAAACTCCCAAGTTGAACAACTACAGCATGTTTGCAGGGGATACAGCGCAGATCCATGCAGGCTCTGTGACTGCCACATCAGTCTTTGTGAGCTCCTATGCACCCTGCTTAGTTGATTCTGTGGGTGGTGTTCTCCTGGTGAAGGAGCATTTTCTTTTCTGAGCTCTAGACCAACTGATAAATAAGAAAGAACAATGAAGACAGATCTTCCTGGTCGCTGCCACCGCGGAGAGCCCGTGGGCAGAACCCCGCGAGCGAACTTGAGCCTCGGGACCACAGGTAAGACTAACTTATCTGCTGCAAGTGACTTGCCGGGTGGAATCGGGACAACAGAGGCAGAATCCCTCTAGGACCAGGCACGTCCTGTGTTAACCGGAATCCCAACACCCGCGGATCCCGGCCCCAGCAGCTCTCTGCTCCCAGAACCCGTGGGAGAGATACCCCACCGCCTGGTCAGGTGGGCACTCCTGAGGCTGCAGAGCAGAAGAGACCACCAACACTGCCCACCCCTGCCCACATCCCTGGCCCAAGAGGAAACTGTATAAGGCCTCTGGGCTCCCGTGGGAGAGGGCCCAGGTGAGGCAGGAGCCCTGCCTGAGACACCGCCGGAACCTGAAGGAAACAGACCGGATAAACAGTTCTCTGCACCCAAATCCCGTGGGAGGGAGAGCTAAACCTTCAGAGAGGCAGACACGCCTGCGAAACCAGAAGAGACTGCTCTCACACACATTGCTGATTCCAGAGGAAAACACCGGAGGCCATCTGGAACCCTGGTGCACGGAGGCTCCCAGAAGAGGCGGCACAGATCTTCCTGGTCGCTGCCACCGCGGAGAGCCCGTGGGCAGAACCCCGCGAGCGAACTTGAGCCTCGGGACCACAGGTAAGACCAACTTTGCTGCTGCAAGTGACCTGCCTGGTGAACTCAAGACACAGGCCCACAGGAACAGCTGAAGACCTGTAGAGGGACAAAACTACACACACGAAAGCAGAACACTCTGTCCCCATAACTGGCTGAAAGAAAACAGTAAAACAGATCTACAGCACTCCTGACACACAGGCTTATAGGACAGTCTAGCCACTGTCAGAATTAGCAGAACAAAGTAACACTAGAGATAATCTGATGGCGAGAGGCAAGCGCAGGAACACAAGCAACAGAAACCAAGACTACATGGCATCATCGGAGCCCAATTCTCCCACCAAAACAAGCATGGAATATCCAAACACACCAGAAAAGCAAGATCTAGTTTCAAAATCATATTTGATCATGATGCTGGAGGACTTCAAGAAAGACGTGAAGAACTCCCTTAGAGAAACACAGGAAAACATTAATAAACAAGTAGAAGCCTACAGAGAGGAATGTAAAAAATCCCTGAAAGAATTCCAGGAAAACACAATCAAACAGTTGAAGGAATTAAAATGGAAATAGAAGCAATCAAGAAAGAACACATGGAAATAACCCTGGATATAGAAAACCAAAAGAAGAGACAAGGAGCTGTAGATACAAGCTTCACCAACAGAATACAAGAGATGGAAGAGAGAATCTCAGGAGCAGAAGATTCCATAGAAATCATTGACTCAACTGTCAAAGATAATGTAAAGCCGGAAAAAGCTACTGGTCCAAAACATACAGGAAATCCAGGACTCAATGAGAAGATCAAACCTAAGGATAATAGGTATAGAAGAGAGTGAAGACTCCCAGCTCAAAGGACCAGTAAATATCTTCAACAAAATCATAGAAGAAAACTTCCCTAACCTAAAAAAGAGATACCCATAGGCATACAAAAGCCTACAGAACTCCAAATAGATTGGACCAGAAAAGAAACACCTCCCGTCACATAATAGTCAAAACACCAAACGACAAAAATAAAAAAAGAATATTAAAAGCAGTAAGGGAAAAAGGTCAAGTAACATATAAAGGCAGACCTATCAGAATCACACCAGACTTCTCGCCAGAAACTATGAAGGCCAGAAGATCCTGGACTGATGTCATACAGACCCTAAGAGAACACAAATGCCAGCCCAAGCTACTGTATCCTGCAAAACTCTCAATTAACATAGATGGAGAAACCAAGATATTCCATGACAAAACCAAATTTACACAATATCTTTCTACAAATCCAGCACTACAAAGGATAATAAATGGTAAAGCCCAACATAAGGAGGCAAGCTATACCCAAGAAGAGGCAAGAAACTAATCGTCTTGGCAACAAAACAAAGAGAAGAAAAGCACACAAACACAACCTCACATCCAAATATGAATATAACAGGAAGCAATAATCACTATTCCTTAATATCTCTCAACATCAATGGCCTCAACTCCCCAATAAAAAAGACATAGATTAACAAACTGGATACATAACGCAGGACCCTGCATTCTGCTGCCTACAGGAAACACACCTCAGAGACAAAGACAGACACTACCTCAGAGTGAAAGGCTGGGAAACAACTTTCCAAGCAAATGGTCTGAAGAAGCAAGCTGGAGTAGCCATTCTAATATCAAATAAAATCAATTTCCAACTAAAAGTCATCAAAAAGATAAGGAAGGACACTTTATATTCATCAAAGGAAAAATCCACCAAGATGAACTCTCAATCCTAAATATCTATGCCCCAAATACAAGGGCACCTACATACGTAAAAAAAAAACCTTACTAAAGCTCAAAACACACATTGCACCTCACACAATAATAGTAGGAGATTTCAACACCCCACTCTCATCAATGGACAGATCATGGAAACAGAAATTAAACAGAGACGAGACAGACTAAGAGAAGTCATGAGCCAAATGGACTTAACGGATATTTATAGAACGTTCTACCCTAAAGCAAAAGGATATACCTTCTTCTCAGCTCCTCATGGTACTTTCTCCAAAATTGACCATATAATTGGTCAAAAAACAGGCCTTAACAGATACAGAAAGATAGAAATAATCCCATGCGTGCTATCGGACCACCACGGCCTAAAGCTGGTCTTCAATAACAATAAGGGAAGAATGCCCACATATACATGGAAATTGAACAATGCTCTACTCAATGATAGCCTGGTCAAGGAAGAAATAAAGAAAGAAATTAAAAACTTTTTAGAATTTAATGAAAATGAAGGTACAACATACCCAAACTTATGGGACACAATGAAAGCTGTGCTAAGAGGAAAACTCATAGCGCTGAGTGCCTGCAGAAAGAAACAGGAAAGAGCATATGTCAGCAGCTTGACAGCACACCTAAAAGCTCTAGAACAAAAAGAAGCAAATACACCCAGGAGGAGTAGAAGGCAGGAAATTATCAAACTCAGAGCCGAAATCAACCAAGTAGAAACAAAAAGGACTATAGAAAGAATCAACAGAACCAAAAGTTGGTTCTTTGAGAAAATCAACAAGATAGATAAACCCTTAGCCAGACTAACGAGTGGACGCAGAGAGTGTGTCCAAATTAACAAAATCAGAAATGAAAAGGGAGACATAACTACAGATTCAGAGGAAATTCAAAAATCATCAGATCTTACTATAAAAGCCTATATTCAACAAAACTTGAAAATCTGCAGGAAATGGACAATTTCCTAGACAGATACCAGGTACCGAAGTTAAATCAGAAAAAGATAAACCAGTTAAACAACCCCATAACTCCTAAGGAAATAGAAGCAGTCATTAAAGGTCTCCCAACCAAAAAGAGCCCAGGTCCAGACGGGTTTAGTGCAGAATTCTATCAGACCTTCATAGAAGACCTCATACCAATATTATCCAAACTATTCCACAAAATTGAAACAGATGGAGCACTACCGAATTCCTTCTATGAAGCCACAATTACTCTTATACCTAAACCACACAAAGACCCAACAAAGAAAGAGAACTTCAGACCAATTTCCTTATGAATATTGATGCAAAAATACTCAAAATTCTGACAAACCGAATCCAAGAGCACATCAAAACAATCATCCACCATGATCAAGTAGGCTTCATCCCAGGCATGCAGGGATGGTTTAATATACGGAAAACCATCAACGTGATCCATTATATAAACAAACTGAAAGAACAAAACCACATGATCATTTCATTAGATGCTGAGAAAGCATTTGACAAAATTCAACACCCCTTCATGATAAAAGTCCTGGAAAGAATAGGAATACAAGGCCCATACCTAAACATAGTAAAAGCCATATACAGCAAACCAGTTGCTAACATTAAACTAAATGGAGAGGAACTTGAAGCAATCCCACTAAAATCAGGGACTAGACAAGGCTGCCCACTCTCTCCCTACTTATTCAATATAGTTCTTGAAGTTCTAGCCAGAGCAATCAGACAACAAAAGGAGATCAAGGGGATACAGATCGGAAAAGAAGAAGTCAAAATATCACTATTTGCAGATGATATGATAGTATATTTAAGTGATGCCAAAAGTTCCACCAGAGAACTACTAAAGCTGATAAACAACTTCAGCAAAGTGGCTGGGTATAAAATTAACTCAAATAAATCAGTAGCCTTCCTCTACACAAAAGAGAAACAAGCCGAGAAAGAAATTAGGGAAACGACACCCTTCATAATAGACCCAAATAATATAAAATACCTCGGTGTGACTTTAACCAAGCAAGTAAAAGATCTGTACAATAAGAACTTCAAGACACTGAAGAAAGAAATTGAAGAAGACCTCAGAAGGTGGAAAGATCTCCCATGCTCATGGATTGGCAGGATTAATATAGTAAAAATGGCCATTTTTACCAAAAGCGATCTACAGATTCAATGCAATCCCCATCAAAATACCAATCCAATTCTTCAAAGAGTTAGACAGAACAATTTGCAAATTCATCTGGAATAACAAAAACCCAGGATAGCTAAAACTATCCTCAACAATAAAAGGACTTCAGGGGAATCACTATCCCTGAACTCAAGCAGTATTACAGAGCAATAGTGATAAAAACTGCATGGTATTGGTACAGAGACAGACAGATAGACCAATGGAACAGAATTGAAGACCCAGAAATGAACCCACACACCTATGGTCACTTGATTTTTGACAAAGGAGCCAAATCCATCCAATGGAAAAAAGATAGCATTTTCAGCAAATGGTGCTGGTTCAACTGGAGGTCAACATGTAGAAGAATGCAGATCGATCCATGCTTATCACCCTGTACAAAGCTTAAGTCCAAGTGGATCAAGGACCTCCACATCAAACCAGACACACTCAAACTAATAGAAGAAAAACTAGGGAAGCATCTGGAACACATGGGCACTGGAAAAATTTCCTGAACAAAACACCAATGGCTTTATGCTCTAAGATCAAGAATCGACAAATGGGATCTCATAAAACTGCAAAGCTTCTGTAAGGCAAAGGACACTGTGGTTAGGACAAACGGCAACCAACAGATTGGGAAAAGATCTTTACCAATCCTACAACAGATAGAGGCCTTATATCCAAAATATACAAAGAACTCAAAAAGTTAGACCGCAGGGAGACAAATAACCCTATTAAAAAATGGGGTTCAGAGCTAAACAAAGAATTCACAGCTGAGGAATGCCGAATGGCTGAGAAACACCTAAAGAAATGTTCAACATCTTTAGTCATCAGGGAAATGCAAATCAAAACAACCCTGAGATTTCACCTCACACCAGTGAGAATGGCTAAGATCAAAAACTCAGGTGACAGCAAATGCTGGCGAGGATGCGGAGAAAGAGGAACACTCCTCCATTGTTGGTGGGATTGCAGACTGGTACAACCATTCTGGAAATCAGTCTGGAGGTTCCTCAGAAAATTGGACATTAAACTGCCTGAGGATCCAGCTATCCCTCTCTTGGGCATATACCCAAAAGATGCCCCAACATATAAAAAAAGACACGTGCTCCACTATGTTCATCGCAGCCTTATTTATAATAGCCAGAAGCTGGAAAGAACCCAGATGCCCTTCAACAGAGGAATGGATACAGAAAATGTGGTACATCTACACAATGGAATATTACTCAGCTATCAAAAAACAACGAAGTTTATGAAATTTGTAGGCAAATGGTTGAACTGGAAAATATCATCCTGAGTGAGCTAACCCAATCACAGAAAGACATACATGGTATGCACTCATTGATAAGTGGCTATTAGCCCAAATGCCTGAATTACCCTAGATGCCTAGAACAAATGAAACTCAAGACGGATGATCAAAATGTGAATGCTTCACTCCTTCTTTAAAAGGGGAACAAGAATACCCTTGGCAGGGAAGAGAGAGGCAAAGATTAAAACAGAGACTGAAGGAACATCCATTCAGAGCCTGCCCCACATGTGGCCCATATATATACAGCCACCCAATTAGACAAGATGGATGAAGCAAAGAAGTGCAGAAGTGTAGATCGCTCCTGAGAGACACAGCCAGAATACAGTAAATACAGAGGCTAATGTCAGCAGCAAACCTCTGAACTGAGAATAGGACCCCCGTTGAAGGAATCAGAGAAAGAACTGGAAGAGCTTGAAGGGGCTCGAGACCCTATATGTACAACAATGCCAAGCCACCAGAGCTTCCAGGGACTAAGCCACTACCTAAAGACTATACATGGACTGACCCTGGACTCTGACCTCATAGGTAGCAATGAATATCCTAGTAAGAGCACCAGTGGAAGGGGAAGCCCTGGGTCCTGCTAATACTGAACCCCAGTGAACTAGACTGTTGCGGGAGGGCGGCAATGGGGGGAGGGTGGGGAGGGAACACCCATAAGGAAGGGGAGGGGGAGGGGATGTTTGCCCGAAACCGGAAGGGAATAACACTGAAATGTATATAAGAAATATTCAAGTTAATAAAAAAAAAAAGAAGAAAGAACAATGAAACAGATGGAGAAAGCTGAGTATTGCCCGAAGGGGCAACAATGAAGCACCACACTTTGTGTTCAAGTCTGGACAATTGGCCTAGTCCAGAAACTTCAGGTTAGATAGACCCACTCTTCTGTAGGTATCCCTGGAAACCTGACACAGTCTCTTTAGGTCTAAACCCTGCCAGTTGAATGAGGGTTGACCTCAAGAGCCAGTGGAAAGGAAAAGGCAGGGACTCCTCAACTACATTTCTCCTTTTATTTGCCAACAAAACCCATTTCTTGTTTGGAAATGGGTATGCCAGGACAGAGAATCCAGAGTTCCTTTCAAACCAACTCCTTCTCTGAGGTAGAAAACAGTAAACAAAAGGCAAGGCTTTGTTTGTGTCCCATTTCCCCTTTTATTGAAAACAGATTCTTTCGTCATACAACAAATCCTGATTATAGGTTGGTCCCTTTATGTACCTCAGAGTTCCTCCCCACCCCCATCCCGACCCCTCTGGATCTACTCCCTTTCTATCTCTCATTAGAAAGAACAGGCTTTTAAGAAATAGCAACCAACATGACAAAATAAAATATAGTAAAGTAAAACTTATTGTGTTGAAGTTCATGTATATATGTGAACAAACACATGCACGTGCATACACACACAGACACACACACACACACACACACACACACACACACACACACACACACACACACACACACACACACACACACACACACACACACACACACGATGCAGACCTGAGTAGGCCCTGTCCTTGTTTCTTCAATTGCTGTGAGCTCATATGCTCCTGCTTCGTTGACTCATAGAGCCTCATACTCCTGGTGTCCTCAATCCACTCTGGCTCTTAAAATCTTTCTGCCTCCTCTTCCAAGGGATGCCCTGAGCTCTGAGGTGAGGGATTTGATGGGAATCTCCCATTTAGACTTTCTTTCCATCTAATGTCTGGTTGAGGGTCTCTGCATCTGTTCCTGTCTGCTACCTAAGGAAACCTCTTTGATGATGACTGGATATGGCACTGATCTTTAAGTATACCCGAATATTACAGTATCATTATGAGTCATTTATTGAAACTTTTGTTGACTAGTAGTGCTTGGCTTTACCCTAGGTCTCTGGTCTATCTGGTCTCTGATTCTGAGTCATCCAAACAGTGTAGGACATGGCCTCCTTCTCATGGAATGGTCCTAGGCACTAGGCACTGGTTGGCTACTCACAAGTTGTGTGCCACCATTGCCCTAGCATATTTTGCAGACAGGATAGATTGTAGGTCAAAGGTTTTGTGTGGCTGGATTGGTGTCCATGTTTCTCTTTCCTTCCTGTACCAAACAGCCTAGAACATATGAGTGAAGGCTCCAGGTAGGCACCAGTTGATTTCTCTATGTTCAATAAGTTGTGGGAGCCCCACTGTCAGCTTGTGGAAAGCAACCCTTTGTCTTAGCAACAGCCTGGGTTCTTTGGAGATTTCCATGGAACCTCCATGGCCAATAACTCAACTGAATACAGCCAAGTTTTGACACTGAAGCCTCACCTGGCAACAAGATTGGCCAGTTGAGACTTTGTACCCCTCATTACTAGGAGTCCTCATTAGGATCACCTTCATAGATTCTAGGAAGTTTACATTGTACCACCCCCAAGTGACCCCCAATTTCAGCTGTCTCTCCTTCACACTCTACTCTGTCTCTTAACCCCATGTCCCCCACCACCTGATTCCCCACTTGTCCCCATTCACCCCCAGTCCACCCATAAAATCTATTCTATTTTCTCCTCCCAAGAAGTCAAAGAAGGAAGTGGTGTAGCAATTTTATGACAAAGCATTTAATTTGCTTGCTCAGGACACTAAGCTGCTGAATTCAGTCAAAGATGATGAGGTCTGTGGAAGTGTGATACCAGTGGAAGACGTGCCCTCAGCAAAGAGTCAAAAGGTGTTAGGTCACCTTTGGTGCCTGTGGCCACTCAGCAAATGCTGAGCCCCTGACATCTGCCCAACAAGAACTACAGCTACAGACACACTGGTCAGGGCAGAGAACAGAAACAGCCCAACAGGGTCTGATTGCTGCAGGCAGGTGGTTACAGGGAAATCTGGGAGAGGGGTTTTAGGAGTTAGCCCTACTGCTACGTAAAGCAGAGTGGACGAGGGACAAATAGATTTGTAAGCAAACAAGGACACACACACACACACACACACACACACACACACACACACACACACACACACACACACACCCTTTCTTTGCTATTTTGCTTCTAGGTTATTTGAACTATGTAGATCTATACACCTTTCCACATGGCCTATTCTGAGCATTGCTGAGATACAATCCCTGTGGAAGCAAGTGGAAGAGATTTGAAAATCAATTTGCATCTCTATGCATCTTGGCCCATACTGAATATTCAGGCAGCACCTTCTGTAATCCTTCTGGGAAATACATGTTTAGACTGCTCCCCAACTGTGTCATATTCTTGCCTCTGTTCCCTAAGTTCCGATGTCCTTTGAGAGACAGATCGAGATAACATGTAGACTCAGAGCTCAATTTAGTACAAGGTGATCAGCACTGACTCTCCTGGACAGGTTCTACCTCTGGCTCCCCTTGAGGGTTCTGTCACTCAATCCGTCACAACTATCTTCTTTCTGTTACTACTTTGTGCTATTACTTATTCCGTTCAATGATTTCATTGCCCTTAAACACCTAAGTATAGTGCCTTAAGTTTGGTTTAAAGTCACATCAAATGAGCTTATATGAAAATCAGTCACCACGTTTTTGCTCAAAAAGGTTTTCTCCAGCATGTTTCACCTTCAGGGTTATTCAAGGCTCACAAGCCATTTCTGGATATTTTGAGGAAAATATTAAGGAAATAGAAACTTTGGGTTATGTTTGCTCTCTAGAAAATTGCAAGGCCAACAGATGGGCACCATTTGCTTTCAAGGTCTGGTGTGAGAATTTGTCTTATAGCAGGGAGACTTAAATCTTCGTGGCCTGACATGAGATCATGATTCAAATTGTTAGTTAAAATGTTAATGTTATAGCTTCCTGGGAGCTGATGTCTGTTCAACAATGGAACCTCATTGGGCCATACCAAGAGGGGAAGATGTGATTGGTGTGTTTCTTTAAGGGAACACTAGATTTCAATGGAGGGGGTTTTCACAACTCACTTGTGCTAGGGAGCTGAGATGTTCCAGGAGAACATGTCTAAATAATGATGTGCTAATGTTAAATTACCTCTGGAAAAGATGTAGGGAACCACAGGGATTTTGCTTTACTGATGCAAATTTGGACCACATTGGGCCGATGGTAGAAAGAGCAAGAACCACCATTGGTCTTTCTATCTCTCCTATAAACACTTCCAAAATCCAGTGTTTCCTCCCCCCATAGCATAAAATAATATTTGGATTATATGGGGTACCAATAACTTATAGATCGTTTGGCACATAAACTTTAGTGTCACGGATCAGTACAAAGATGGGGGAAATCATATTCTGTATAATAAGGGAACAAGTCATTTATACAGAAAAGCTTTAATATAAAAATTGTTATGACTTTGTTAACTAGGTAACAAAAAGGGTCCAGAGAGAGTTCTAAGGTATCTTGGGTTTAGCAATTACAGAAAACAGCTAGGTATGGCAGAAAGAAGGAAGGGACTGGACTTACTAAAACTTTGTGTTTTGGAAGATTCCCGCAGGTCTGAGGAAGGGGTCTGCTTAGGTGGCCCTAGAATATGTTTAGAGGAGGGCACCTGTTGCAGACTGAATACTTGTCCCTTGCCTCCGGTCCTATGTTAAAAGCTGATATCTAATATGTAGGCCCAGACAGAGTCTTTGTAAAATAGACTAGAGCAAGCTCCCTTGCTCCTTCCCATGTGTGATAAGATTACTGCCCATGAGCCAGATGTGTTTCTGAACCAGACATTAAATCCACTAGAGTGATCTTGGAGGTCTCAGTTTTCAGTCAGTCTCTGTTGCTTAGGCCATGTCACCAGTGGCAGTTCATTGCAGTATGCAGAGGGAAGATCTGGTGAAGGACCACTGGCCTGGCTGATGCTGAGGTCCCTGAATCTAGTTTTTCAAGGGCTAAAACAAACCTCTTAGGTGGATTCAAGATGCAGCTACAAGAGCGTACTGCTGCTCTATGGTGAATAGGAGGGTTTATCCCTTACTGACTGGGGCATCAATACCGTGACATGCAGAACAAGCTTAGAGGAAAACCTCAGTTTTTCAGGACAGCATCTCTTTCCACATCTGGAGGGTCAAACTTCTTGAACTACAACCTTTCTTTGCTCTCAGAAAAAATGGAAGAAGATCAGCCTCACAGAATAAACACTTCATCCCAGAATTCTGTTGGTCTTACATGGATGTAGAGAGAGGTGTCAAGCTCACAGGCAGTAAACTTGAACATCCTGCACCTTGTTAATTAGTTACTATTTTGTTGTTCAATTATTCCAGATTTAAAAAAAAATCTCATCAATCAATCCTTATGTCACTTTAAAGGTGATTGATAAATAAATGTATTATCAATATAATTGTCAAGTATATTATCAAAGTAATGTTATAATTTATAATTACAATTTATAATTTTATATAATAAAATTCTGAATATTTTTCTGAGAAATGCTTCCTCCAAATTCATCCTAATTTCCAAGCCAGTGAAACCCACTTAATCATTTGTTTTTAATTTCAAAGAATTCAGATACTGTCAAATTCAGTATACCCGTATATACTATAGCTGCATAGTCAAGGAAACCATTTAATGCTTATTTTGCCGAATTGCTTTTATTTGACAAAATAAGTTAGAATTTCATCTTTCTTGATAATCTTTGCAGAAGGGATATTCTGGCATCTCACAAAAGCATTCCAAATATTTACTTTTGTTTAATAACTAGCCTATGCATATTTGCCTTGTATCGACTGTGTAAAGAGTACTCTGCACGATTCTGGAGAAGAATAAGTATACAGTGTTATGGGGCAGACACAACTGTTTCTGAGAGTTGGTGACAGCAAAGACCCCCTGCTCTTTCTCGTCCAACAGAACATGTGTGTTTCTCTTATATTCATAGTGAAGGGTTTTTTGTTTTTGTTTTGTTTTTATTTTTTGATAGCTCTCCCCCAAATCCTGCATGCCAAATTCCTGGTGGAAAACATTGGAGGTGAAGCATAGCAGAAGGAAGTTTGGTTACTGGATGTATCTTTTGAAGGGAATGCTAGGACCATGTTCGTTCCTGTTTTTTTTTTTTTTTTCCCCTCTGCTTTTGTTTTCTGGGTGCCACAAGGTGACTAGGCCTCCTCCTCCATGTGCTTCTCTTATGAGGCATTGTGCTCCCAAAGGCCCAAGGCAACAAGCCATACAACTCAGTGTCTAAGAGCAATGGCTGCTCTCACAGGGGACCCTGGTTCAATTCCCAGCACCCTCATGGTGGCTCACAACTATTTGTAATTCCAGTTCTGGGGATCTGACACCCTGCCTGGACTCCCTTGGGCACTGCACGCATTCAGTACACACACACACACACACACACACACACACACACACACACACACACACACACATACAAACAGGTAAAACATATACATATCAATAATAAAAGATGTGAAATTTGGAGCTATGGAAGCTATCTGAAAATCCACTTCTAGATTGCTGTCGTAATTTCAAAATGTAATTTCAGCACCCAAGAAAGGTAGTTTGGAAACCACCCTAAGCTACATTATAAGATAATGGGTCAACTAAATTATGCGATGGGGAAGCAGTTTGGTGGTTGAACACATGCCCAGCATGTGCAAAGTGGTGGAATGTCATTCAGCACTATAGACAAAGACAGACAGACAGAGCAGCTCTAGAAGTCACAGAGTTGCAACAGGAATCCAGACAAACTCATCTACTAGGTTCATTATCATGAAAGAACCTACCTACCTTTTTTTTTTAAACTGAGAAGACAATATTCTTATTGTTTAACCTACTTTTTTGGGCATTCAATGCTTGCTAATTTTATTATTTTCCTCACTGCTGTGACAAAACACTTGGGAAAAATGACTTAAGAAAATTAGAACTTTTTCAGCATGCACATTGAGTGTACATTCCATCATGACAAGGAGGTCATGACAGTAGGAGCATGAGGCAGCTGGGCCCATTGTGTCTTCATCGGGAAGCAGAGAGAGAGAGAGAGAGAGAGAGAGAGAGAGAGAGAGAGAGAGAGAGAGAGAGAGACAGAGAGAGAGAGAGACAGAGAGAGACAGAGAGAGAGAGACAGAGAGAGAGAGACAGAGAGAGAGAGACAGAGAGGAACATCGACATGCAACTCTTTCTCACCTTCCCATTCAGTCTAGGAATCAGTTTATGGGATGGTACCAGTCATAGATAGGAGGGTCTTCCCATCTCAGTTAACCTCATCTAGAAAGGTCCTCTGATATGATCAGGGAGTTGTCTTATAGGTGATTCAAGATTCTGTAAAGTTGGTAACTATTACTTTCCGGTTATCATGATTTTGAAATAACAGTGTTTCCAGGGTCTGTTAATACTGTTAACAGTTATCTTTCCGCCACCCTCAGTTCCACCTATGCAGATTCAGTCAGGTAAGATTTGAAAACACTTGTATCCTTATTGGATATGCACAGAGTTCTCGTTACCACTGCTGCCTAAATAACACCCATACACAAGACCTTTTGGCATAGATTTTTACATTGCATTCAGTATTGTAATTACTCTAGAGATGACTGGGAGAAGGGCAAGATGTGTGAGGTGTCGAGGATGATGCGCCATTTCATGAGAGTTGAATGCCAGCAAAGTCTAACATTGTGATTCTTGGAATCAATCCTCTACGGGCAGAGAGGGACGGCTGTGGAAAACCCCAAGTATTGCTTGAGCAGAGTCACAGGATTAGGAAGACGTATGACCATGTATAATGAGTTTCTTAAAAAATTTTACTAATTTCAACACAAGCAGTCCACTTGTAAGCATTGATCCCAAATAAATAATCCTTAATGTAGAAAACTCATTATGTGTAAAGCTGCTTGCTGCAGACTTGTTTATAAATAATGAATAGGTTGAAGCCAGTGAATTATTTAACACTGGGAAAAAGTGTGAATATATTTTTGTACATGCATACAATAGATGCAAATCAGAAAAAGTAGGCAACATAAATTATGCCTGTATAATTTTACATTTGCGCGAAATGCAGTTTTAACACTAACAGAACCCAGATAATAATTGGCATGCTACCTATTATTCTAGCTTTACTATGTAAGAGGCCTTAATGTGGAATCAAATAAACGAGACCTCTGCAATAGCTTTCTTTGAACATAAATATTATTTTTTCCCTTAATTTTTCATATTTTGTAACTTTTTTGTTACATTGAACTAACATTCCCTTTGTAATCAGGGAAGAAATAGGCCATTCCAGAGAAAGCTTGTTAGACACTTTCTTGATAAGATTACTTACCTTAGAGCTCTTTAAAGACTCAACAGCTTTTATTTTTATTTAAAAATGTCAAGGTACAGCATAGGAAGATTTTTCCTTCTTAGTCCAAGTTTCAAATATACAAAAAGAACACTCTGCAATATATATCATTCTTTCCCCAACTGCTAGCAGTACAATGCATTTGTAACAGGCAATTTTCTGTTCTCAGGAAAACTAGATACATCACGTTAGAAATGGATTTCTGTCCAGTGTCTCACAACATTTCTGCTGTTCAGACGACAGTTGTATCGGCCCAACACTTTCTTACATATGCCTTCCGCTTGGAGTTGTTCTTACTTCTCGTAAAGAGTGCATTTCTGCTTAATATTAGGTGAGGATGGAATGGATTGCTCTCTGTAGAGCAGTAGGTGAGGAACTAGGGAGACAATAACATGGGGAAAAAATCAACATCAAGAGTGTGGGGGACAAGCTCACCTTCTGCACTCTGCAGGTTGCTTGGTTGCTGTCTTAGTTACTTTTAGGATGTAGTGACAGAGCACTGTGACCAAGGGCATTTAGGCTTTCCTATGGAAATTATAGCTCTAGAAGGCTGGAGTCCATGACTGTTGATTGTGGTAGAGAACAAGTTAGCAGGGAGATAGGCATGGTGCTGGAACAGTAGCTGAAAGCTTACATCTTGATTCACAACCAAGCATCAGAGAGGACTAACTATGGAATGGCATGAGCTTTTTGAAACCTCAAAGCCTGCCTCCAGCAACCCACCTTCTACAGGGCATGACTCCTAATCCTTCCCAAATAGTCCTGCTAACTGGGGACCACACACTCAAATATAAAAGCCTACAGGACCCATATTATTCAAACCACCACTTTCCACTCCCTGGCCCTCATAGCCTGTGTCCATATCACATACTCTAGCTTCAAATGTCTCTATAATCTTTTATAGTCTCAACACAGTTTTAAAGTCCAAAGTCTTTTCTGAGACGAAAGACGATCTCTTAATTGTAACCCTATGAAAAATAAAAAAGCAAACTACATACTTGTATAATGGCACAGAATATGTATTTCCATTTTAAAAGAGAGGACTAAGGACATAGTGAGGAAATACTGGACCAAGCAAGACTGGAAGCCAGCAGGGCAAGTTCCAAATCTTGTATTCTTTGCCTGACGTTGGAGTGCTTAGTGGCTCTGTCCTTCCCAATTGGCTGTCTGCAATCACATCTCCCCCTTGGGTTGGTTCCACTCCTGCATGTAGCTCTCCCTGGCAGATACCCCCTGCCTCTGGCACCTCCAACATTCTGGGGTCCCCAGAGCAATCCAGGCTTCACTTTCACAGTTTCACACAATGGGGTCTCAGTTTCTGCTTCCAGATTCCTTGGCTTCCCTCAGTAAAGGAGTATAGTCCGGACATGCAAGCCAAATAAACTCCCTTCTCACAAGCTGCTTTTGGTCAGGACGTTATCTCAGCAATAGAAATGAAATCAGGACATACGGCAGTGGTGTGCCCAGGGATAGTGATAAGGCAGATATTCACTATAATCGTAGCTAGGGTTTCAGTGTGTTAGTGCTCAAGGGGTCACATGTTCATAATCCTTATTGTGACATCATAACTGGGTGGAAACTCAGTGCATGTTTAGAAGTGAAACTTTTTGGGTACTGATCAGAATTATACAAGACTAACATCAGCGTGCAGCTTCCATGACTGAGTACTTGAGCCTACGTAAGAGGAAGAAGAGAGGGCACAAGAGACTCATCCATATGTCCTCTCTGGCTCTTACCATGTGATGCCCTACACCGGCTTGGGGCACTGATGACAAAAAGAAACGTCATCATTTACATTTGGTTCCTTGACTTTGGAACAGACCTGACAACTCATTCCTTACTTTATAAGTTCTGCAGCTTCAGTTGTTTCATTGTAGTAACAAAAGTGGACTAGTACATATCTGTGAAATATTATCCATGTAGTCATGTACTATGTGCTATTCATTTATTTTTAACAATATTATCTTTCCTTGTAAGACACAGTGTCCAAGATCTATAAATGAAGTGATTTACCCACAGTCACACATCTAAATGATGGTGGGATCTGAACCCAGGCTGACATTGGAGTTCATGTTCAACCACTCCATGTTCATGCCAACAGAACATATGAGCTTACAGAGATGTTTATAATTGCTTTGCCATCTCTAAAAGTCCCTTTAAAGCAGTGGTTCTCAATTTTCCCAATGCTGTGACCCTTTAATACAGTTCCTCATGTTGTGGTGACCCCCACCAATAAAATTATTTTTGTTGCTACTTCATATAACTGTGTTTTTGCTACTGTTATGAATCGTAAAGATGTGATACGCAGATGGTCTTAGGTGACCCCTGTGAAATGGTCATTAGACCACCAAAGGGATCGAGACTCCCAGGTTGAGAAACATTGCTTTAAACTGTGCTTTAAAACATCTTGTTTGGAGGTGTGTACATCTGACACTCTTGACTGCCTGTGAGTCATGCTCCAAATCTCTCTGTTCATTTTCTCCCTTGCTGGTGACCGTAAGACTGCTAAAAAGAAACTTACTTTCAAGCTTCCACACATTTAGGAATCACACTTGGGTTCACTTCTGTCCAGAGATGGGAAGATTCCCCCAAAGACTAGCTCCTTTCTGATGATAAGACCAAGACAAGTTATAAAAATGTCTCAACTTTTCTATGTCCCCTTTCCTTACTGTGAATATCTTCATGCAGATGCAATCTGCAGAGCTGGGATCGATGTCTTGTAACCATGCAGAAAAGGCTAAGAGAATCTTAGAGGTTTTAATACCACACTTCTATACAGTTGTCAAATCAGATCCAACAAGTTTCATGTTGACAGAAACATTAAATGTCTCAACCTTCTGCCTTGATACCTGTGTTTCTATTAGTTGAAGCCAAATGCAGCCCACTTAACACAAAGCTGAATTACTGACATTACAACATACCCAAAATGCAACAATCAATCAATCAATCAACCAAACAAACAAACAAACAAACCACCTTGTGTACAGAAACCAGGAGTTCTCTTGAACAGTATGATAAAGGGTAATTGCCATAATGAGTCATATAGAAAATCTCTCTAATAATTGGAAGCCTGGCCACAATCCTCACCCCCATTTACACTTTACTGTTCAATGTGGTATTTTACTTCCTCCTATTTAGTGCTGACACATCCCTTGGATCATCATTTGGCTGTGCACATTAATGACTTAGCACAAGTTAAGTAGCTTATCACAGGGCACACCTATTCCTGTATAGTCTCATAGCTAGAATTCTGAAGTCAAAGCATTGGAAAGGCCATAATCTCATTGAAGTCACTGATAGAGACTTTGTTCTATGCCTTTCCCATAGCTTCTGGGATTGCCATCAATCCCTCGTAATCCTTGGCTTAGAGATGCCTCCTTCCAACCACTGCCTTACTAGTCACAGGGCCACTTCCCTGTGTATTCCTGTGTGTCTCACTTCAGTGAAGATACTAGTAAGGTTGGATCAAAGGGGCATCCTTATTCCAGCATGATCTCACTTTAACTTAATTCCATATAGATAAACCCTATTTTGAAATGAGGTCATATTCTGAGGGTTCTGGAAGAGCATTTGGTATTAGGGGTTGACAGCTTACTCAGAAAACTACATGCTTGTTTCAGGGACACCAGAAAACACATCCATCAGAAGCATGAAAAATGCTGCTTTCTGGAACCTGAGACAAGCTTGTGGGAGAAGCCCAAGCTCACAGAGTGGAGGATCATCTCATGGCATTAGAGCATGTGTGAGACACACACATACATCATTCTAGAAGCTGTCCAGTTCAGCCAGACAGGAAGATACTAACTGAATTATGGGAAATGGTAAAGAGTTGTTGTATAGGCATGATTGCTAATTAATCTCCAACTTCCACAGGTTCAGACCCTGTGGTTTTAGGATTGGCTTTCTGGCAGCACCTGGGCATTGTGAGCCAAAGGTACATTCAGTTGAATGCATCTAAGGACTAACTGGTTACAAGCGACGTAGCTGGCCACCTAAAGGATTGCTATACGTGTAGATGTTACTCAAGATGCTGAATTAGAGCTCCAAACACCAAGTCACATTCAACAATTTTAAGAGGAAAGTGTTTAGATGTTAAGAGTTTTAGAAATGGAAAATAATAAAAGTCATTCATGATTTAATCTTTTAATGCATTGGGATGCCAGAAATTGTGGAAAAACCAGAAGTGACTCAGCAAACTCTGAAATTCACACTGGTATTTAGTGTGATTACTGCATAGATTCTCTGTAAATTGAGTTGCCGACTATGAGTGGGAAGGCACCTCAGTTTTGGACCTGTCACTGCTGTCTTCATTGCATTGAAGACTCAGTATCTTGAAGAAAGAAGATCACAACTTAGAGGCAGTGTTATCAGATATTAAATTAAAGCCTTAAAAGTGTTTAATTCATCTATATTTTATTTAGATGTTAGAATTATAATTGATTGAATTCATATTGATTGAATGCCTGGCACTGAGCAAAGGATATTAGATCTACTGTCATAGGTGTTTATCACAGTGACCATATGGTTCAGATGAAAGATCAATGGCTGAATGGCCAATTCACACACCCATCTTTGCACTTTGATTTTCTTGCCTTTAAGGTGGGCGCCTAATTATTCACTCAAGCATTAACAGTACCTGTTCCATATGAGTTAAAAGTAATTGATAGCACACACAGCCACTGGTACCATAATACTTTGTTTACTATTTGCTTAAAGAATACTTCAGGGCAAGGTGATATCTGTGTGCATGATAAATAAACTCTAATCTGGACTGTAGGACAAGTTTCATCATTCTGAAGTGTCTAAAGAAGAATTAATAAGAACTGGTGCAGTTACTCAGAGTTTTGATTGTCATTATAGAAAGGACGCTAGTGAGATCTTCAGAATATTTTCAAAATTTTTGTTTCTTTTTCTTGGTGAATAAATGACCTTCCACATACTTCGCTGGTTATATATTTGCTTCAGCCCCACTACTTTTATACTAAATCAGCCATGCAACCAATGTCTAGCAGGGGCAAGATTCTAGATCAGTAGTCACTTTGTATCACTCCAATCTATGAAGGATTCTGCCACCTCAGCCAGCTGCAATCCTGGCATGATCTGCTTTCAGAAGGTCATTATATTCGGTACAGAGGGAAGCTTCCACAAAAGGCCTGGTCAGTGTGCCAGGGAGCAGACAACAGCAGTATCCATGGGTCTACAGAAAACATGTGACCATTTGGGATCTTCATAGCCTCTTCCAACTTTACAGTAGCCTCCTGTATACCACTGCCTGCTCAAATCTCATGTCAAAGAACTGACAATTGGCATCCAGTAAAACTGGTTCAGGAGAGCCAAGAAACAAATCAGAAAGATGTCTTTATTCACTTTGCACTGCTTTAACAGGTTAGCTGAGACTGGGTAATTTATAGAAAATAGAAGTCTTTCTTTCCCAGTTTTATAGGATGGAAAAATCCAAGATCAAAGTTTTATCTTTTAGTGTAGACTTTCTGCTGTGTCATCTCATGGGGGAAGAGCAGAGAGATGACAGAGGGACAAGGAGATGGAAATGGGGTAGAACTGATCTTTTCATGAAGAATCCACTCCACAATAGGGACATTAGTCAATTCCCAAAGGTGGATCCCTCATGACTTGTGAAATTCTCACTCTTACAGTACAATACTGTTACCATGACAAATGAAATTTTATGTGATATTTGGAAGGGGAAAACATTCAACAACTGGAGTATATATGCACATGCGCATGCATACACATATACATGTGATATATGTGATGAACGGATACAGTAAGGAATTGCACGTTTGTATCAACTTCATTCCTGCCACTAACCTTCCTTGCTTTCAGTGGAACAAAGCATTTTCAGCATAATATAGCACTCAATGGTGTTGCCTTAGCTTGGGTTTATGGCCATACTATTATTGCCCACATATCACAGACCATATGACAGCAGTGGGGACCATTTTATACTCAAGGCAGTAGTATAACTTTTTAAAAAACAAGACATTGATTAAGGCAAGGTTGCTGGATATGCTTCATTATCTTCTGTCATGAGAAATGCCATATTTATTTTTATAAACCAGATTGACCATTTTCCTTCTCCAACAGGTCTTGTGGGGAAAACTATCTTTGAATCCTCTCAAAGAGTTTGAAGATTACCTGTGGTCTGAATTCTTCTTGGATATCAACAGCAGGTAAGGTGCTCACTTCACTGAGTGTTAGGAGAGACTCCTGATAGTCCTACAGGCTCTCTTGCCCTCTTCCAGACTAGCCTGCTAGGGTCCTTTGCTGTACCAAAGTAACTCTATATGCCTAATTCTGGGAGGCTCTGACATGCCCCAAGGTATGGGTTAAAATACTGAAAGTGAGCCATTGACTTAGTCCACTATTTAGATCCCATGACATATGAGGATATTTTCTTTATTAACATTCAAAGGTGGTTTAGATTAAGTCGAGGAGATTCCTAGGAAGCAACTTAATAAGGTGATTAAATCTCAGACAGTATTTACTAAGTCATAATTTAATAAATAATTCCTTGTACCATTAGAAAAATGATACTATTCTTGCTGTCTACCTTTGACTAAACTGGGCCACCATACAACATTTTCAAAGGGTCCTCTTAGTGTCCCTTAATCTTTACCCATAAGATGTGAATAAATTGTGATTTAATGCACTCTTGAATCTCTGGCTGTGTCTTTACAGTGTTGGTATTATTATTAAGTATCTAAGATGCTTGTGTAAATGCATTATTGAGATTACAGAGATCTATAAACTTCAATATGTAAAATTCCTTTTTTACATTTCATAGTTGTTTGCTTGTCTGTGTATTTATAGATGATTTGTTATACACATTACTGGAGCCAATTCTTTTAATTCCTATTATACATTTTGTTATTTATCTCCAAAATTGCTACTTGGAAGCCCTAACCTATGGTATAGTGAGATACGACCTTATCTGGAGGTGGAACCATTGTGGATGTAATTAAGATGAGGTCATGTTGGAATTGGTGGGTCTCTAATTCAGTATGAGTAGTATTCCTACATAACTGAAAATTTAGACAGAATCACATGAACAAAGAAAACACCAAGTGCCAACGAGGGCTGCATATAACCAGCAAACCACCAGAGGTCAGAGCACCAGCCCCCTTGTACCTTCGGGTCTCCAGTCTTGAGAACCTTGAGGTAATATTGCTGTTGTTTATCCACTTGACTTAAGGACAGTGCTATGACAGCTTATCTAGCTAACACAATTACTATTACTTAATTCAAGGGAGACAGGATAGCTTGGTTCGAAACCTCTGAGTCATCTCTCCAGCTCCCGAGTGTGTAGGTTGGTCTCAAACTGCTTCTGCCTCTTTTAGTAAATCTTACTTGCAGGCACCACCGCAACCAGAGGAGCTGGAGGGAATGAAAGACACCAGACAAACATAGACCACAAAATCAACTAAGCAGGGCTAATAGGGGTTCACAGAGACTGAAGTAGCATGAGTCTATGCTAGGTCCCCTGCAAATATGTTATGGGTGTTAGCTTTTGGTCCTTCCACTCCTAACAGTGAGAGTGAAGGTGTTTTTGACTCTTTCTCCTGCTTTTGGGACCCTTTTCCTTCTACTGGGTTGTCTCGTCCAGTCCTGATATGAGAGTTCATGTCTAGTCTTATTGTAACTTGTTATGCTGTGTTTGTTGATTCTCCTGGGAGGGCTGGCCTTTTCTGAAGGAAAACAGAGAATGAATGGATCTGGGGGGAGAGGAGTGGTGGGTGGGGGAACTGGGAGGAATGGAGAGGGAGGAAACTTCAGTTGGGATTTATTATATGAGAGAAGAATAAAACAAAATACAGGTCTCTATAGTTTATCTTTGCTTCATCTGGGACATTTGATTAAAGAGCCCTTTTCAAGCTGCTGGGGGTTTTAGGAGATTAAAGTCAAAATATACCCTATATCCCAAGAAGAAATGGGTGCTATGTACTAACCTCTCTTAAGGTTAAGTGTTTAAAGATCCATTTTGAATTCTATGTAAAATAAAATAAAAAATTCTAGGATTACTTTTTCCCCCTTAGAAAACGTGTATAAAGTCTAGTTCTTTGAAAGTCTAGTGTTTTCTTTATGATTATTTATTCTGGGAAAGAAGTGTTGGCTAGTAACATGTACTTACCTTTCTTCCTGGAAATTTAGTCTTCCAGTTCATTTTTCTTTCTTTTCTTTTTTATTTGCATGAATGTTTCTGTAGACTCCAAAGTTTAAGAGTATACTTGAGATATATTTGTGGTATGCATGGTCACAGGTCTCTGGTGCTTGAAGATCAAACAAAATACCACAAACCACTCTTTTAAAAGTGTTCTGAAAACACTTGGTTTCTAAGGGGTTGTGGCTATTACACAAAGCTCTCAAGAGTTGCTAAGATTTTAATTGTGGAAAAGATAAAGTTCATCTTTCCAGTTATATTTTGTAAAATATATGGAAAACTATGCAAATTAGAAGACTGATATTTCTGACAATGTTTTGTCTGCAATGAAAATAGATCATACTTTATGACTGATGCATGTTTAAAATCTCAGAGACCATTACTAAAATTAAAAACATTTCCATTTGTGAGTTTTCAGTGCTGAGTTCTTGTTAAAGTCTATGATAGTATTAATTATACATATGCTAGTTGACCTAACAAGGAGAACAAAACACTTAAGATTTTACAAATGGCAGGTGTTCTTACACACACACACACACACACACACACACACACACACACACACACACACACATATATATATAATTTTTAAGTCTTTATCATTTGGATACATTTACCATGAGAGAACTTTTTTTAAAAGATTGGTTATTTTATTAATTTACATTTCAAATGTTGTCCCTCTTCCCAGTTTTCCCTCCGAAAACCCCCCATCCTATCCCTCCTCCCTTTGCCTCTATGAGGGTGCTCCTCCACCCACCCACCCACTCCTGCCTCACTCCTTCACCATCTCTCTATGCTGGAACTTTGAGCCTCCACAGGACCAAGGGCCTCCTCTCACATTGATGCCAGATAAGGCCATCTTCTGCTACATATATAGTTGGAGCCATGGGTCCCTCCACATGTACTCTTTAGTTGGTGGTTTAGTCCCAGGGAGCTCTGAGGAGTCCGGTTAGTTGATATTGTTCTTCCAGTGGGGTTGTAAACCCCTTTAGCTCTTTCAGTCCTTCCCTTAACTGTTCCATTGGAGTCCCCTGGCTCACTCTGATGGTTGACTGTGAGTAATTGCATCTGTATTAGTCAGGTGCTGGCAGATCCTCTCAGGAGACAGCTAGACCAGACTCCTATCAACAAGCACTTCTTGGCATCAGCAATAGTGTCTGGGTTTGGTGTCTGCAGATAGGATCGATCTCTAGGTAGGGCAGTCTCTGGATGGCCTTTTCTTCAGTCTCTGCTCCATTTTTTTTGTCCCTGCATTTCCTTTAGACAGGATCAATTCTGGGTTAAAAATTTTGAGATGGGTGGGTGGGTGGCCCCATCCCTCAACTAGGGGCTGCCTATCTACTGGAGGAGGTCTCTACATGTTCTCTCTCCCTTTTGTTGGGTATTTTGTCATCCCTGTTGGGTCCTGGGAACCTCTTGCTTCCCTGCTGTCTGGGACCTTCTAGTTGTTACCCCAGTTCTGCTACATATTGCTATTCATTTTCCTTACTCTCAGCACTTCTCTCCTGTCTCTTCCTATACCTGATCCTGCTCCTCCCCGTTTTTCCCTTCCCTTCCTCTTTCCCCCCTAGGTCCCTCCCTCCCTCTACTCCCATGATTATTTTGTTCTCCCTTCTAAGTAGGATGGAAACATCTACACTTTGATCTTCCTTCTTGTTAAACTTCATAAGGTCTCTGAGTTGTATCATGGGTATTCTGAGCTTTTGGGCTAATATCCACTTATTAGTGAGTACATGCCATGTGTGTTCTTTTGTGATTGGGTTATCTCACTCAGGGTGATATTTTCTAGTTCCATCCATTTGCTTGCAAATTTCATGAAGTCATTGCTTTTAATAGCTGAGAAGAGAGAACATTTAATGCTGCATATAAATGCCTTAACATTTTGAGATGCTGGGTATTTACATATTTAATCAGGATTTGAAAGTGGTTGTCTTTGCCTGTCATCTTACTATTCTCCCATCGTCCTGCGATTTAAGTATCATACATTCATTGAATATTTGCTTATCTTCAAGGTGCAACCTTCATTGTAAGATGTGCTAGGGAGACGCAGAACACAATAGAGGAGGTGGTATGTTCTCAGAGACTTTATGGGGAATCTCAAATGGGCATATACAGAAAGATCCAAGTTGTGATTCAAATTTGAGCTGCCCTCCACTGTGTGTCAAAGGCTTGGTTGCGATTGTGATTAGATGGTGACTGCACTAATTTGATCAGTTTTCTAAACAGTTGTGTCTCACTAAGCCATTCAGTGGTGAGTGGGAAGGGCATCTGGGGATCATCAGGGTTGGGAACTGTATACACCCCATGACCATTTCTTAAATTGTGTTTGCCTTTTGGGTTTTCTCCTTGGGTTGTTAACTGGGGGTAACTGTTTGTCTAACACAATTCCTTAAATGCATTTGTCAACAGGTGAACCTGAAATATTTTATGAAACCAGAAAGAGGATTGAAGATCACTTAGTAGCTTTTAAAGCACTGCTTTGGGTTAAAGCATGGCACCTGTCTTCTGGATAAGGACATTGCCATCTCCAGAAAGCCTGCTTTAAGTGGAGAGTTGTACACTGTGACTGTGTCAAATGCCTAGAGAAGAAAGAGCCTGCAAACACATGTAACAACGTTTAACATACGTGAAGTTTTCCTTGCCTTTTCTCTGTAAAGGACTGCTTTTACTATGAATTTACTCATTGTAAGACCATGGACTATTTTTTGTACTATGGCATGATTTTAAAGGACCCTCCTTGCTTTTGGAGTTTACTCGTGCATTAAACTAACGGTGTATGGATAATTGATTTGGCTATACACTATACATCAAAGTAAATCCTAGTGTAATAAGACTGACATTATGACTGAAAACATTTAAGTTGCTGAGGCAATTCTTATTTTTAACACATGAAATGCACTACAACACCCCTCTTCTTTTGTCTCTGTAATATTAATATTATCATTATCATTATTAATTTATTTATATTTGTGTTCTCATATGGGAGCACACCTACCTTGGGTCATATGCGGGGATCAGAGGGCAATTTGTAGGAGTCGGTTCTCTCAGTGTATCATGTGGGTCTGGGGATTGAACTCAAGTCATTTAGGTTGGCAGCAGGACCTTTACTTCCTGAGCCATCTCATTATCCGCCTGTGTTGTCAATATGGTTACTGCTACCTGGATGATGCTGTCAGCTCCATAGCCCAATCCTCTTCACCCTAGTGAAGTAAACACCACAGGTCAGAAATATAGCTGTGAAGGTATGTGAGAATGCAATACACACATGTGTACTTGTACATGCGGGCACACCTGTGCACACATACATACCCACAGTTTGTTTGTTTTCTGTGAGGAAAACACTTTGCAAAGTGAGACCTTATCAACAGGAAGAGTAATAATGTTATGTGGCTATAGTCATTTAAAGAGTATTTATCACTTAACATTTTTAATATGTAATTTTCAAATATATACAAATGGAGGGAAGGATAACCCACAACTTCACCCCTGCCATTCTCCACCTTGCCTATTACCTAACATTGTAATCCACCATCATTCTTGTTTGAATTCATGATTGTTCCTATGTACTGATACATGGACATGCCTTACACAGCCTCCTGATTATTTTGAATGAAATCCTAGACATTGGAGAATTTCATCTGCAACTAATTCAGCTTGTGTATCTAAATGATAACAAATTTCTTGAACATGCTGCCCCTATCCTCACTATAAAAAAACTTAAAAGCCTGCCAGAAGTTCATTGATACCAATTAATATTCATCACGTGCTTTAGTTCCCGCATTGGACTGATTCATTGGATTGATTCATTTGAATTGATTTATAAGCAAGTTTTTCCTAGACCATGGTTTTTGACATGGTGCTTGTTTCTTCTAATCTACAGGTTTTCTGTACCTCTTTTTCTGTTTGCAATGCATTTGTTGAGGAAACCATGCCATTTGTCTTGTAGAGTTTCCCGAGGTTTTTTTATTTTTCTAAATGCTTCTTTGTGGTATAATTTAACACAGCGTTCTTTCACTGAAGAGAGCTAGAGGCCTTGTATTGCTTTGTTCAGCACCTTTCATTAGCTCTCGGAGTCTCATGATTTTGTGCTCTCCAAGTATGTGCAGCTATGAAAATTAACTTTGTTGGGATAATGTGCCATTAAAGAATGCATAATTTATAAGGCAAAAAACTCTAATATTTCTTTTCACTGTATAGATCTTTTTCAGTAGGGCACACTGTTTAGAGAAAACCTTTGTAGGTAGCAATTCATGTTCCTTTGCAGAACTCCTTTTTAATGAGTGATGTTGAATTGTCTCTCGAGATTGAACTCTTTTTTATTGCCCCCCAGGGTTTTTTATACTAGTAATTTTATCAACTAAAATTATGGGTAGTCTGACAGTTTATAAGTGGCTTGAATATAGTATTATTCACAGACTAAAGACAAGAGAGCTGAAAGAACAAATAATACTCATCTGTGTAGCAACAAGTATCCTGGTGTGTTTGTTTATACCTCAGAACAATAGTTCTTAACCTGTGGTCATGGCTCCTTTGGGGGTTGCATATCAGATATCCTGCATATCAGATATTTATATTATGCATAATAATAGTAGTAAAATTACACTTATGAAGTAGAAGCGAAATAATTCTTTTGGCTGGGGCCACTACAATATAGTAAGTGTATTAAAGGGTCACAACATTAGGAAGTTTGAGAACCTGCTTTAGAAGAAGTTGGTCCAAAATATTTCTACTCATATGAACTAAAGTTATAATAACCAAAAGCATCAGCTCAGTGACAGCTTAAAGGCATTAACTTACTGAAAACCAAATGATCTCAAAAAACTTATTTTAAATGCAACTAATTTTAAGCTCACTGGGTCTGGCCATTTGATCATATCTAAGTCTTCAGCCATGACACTGTTTGCCCTTTGACACACAACCCTGTTTTTTTCCAGTGCCCTGTACAACCACATTGGCCACCACCCTCATGTTTCCAAATAGCTTTAGATTTCAGACTAGGTTTATGGAAAACAGTAGAAAAGAAAGTTGACACCATGGATACCTCACAAGGATTATTGAGTCCTTCTATCTATTTTCTTTTGAAGAATCTATAGAAGCTCGTGGTTGGTTACTTCCACAATGCTTGTACCACCATTGCACCAGCACATCATGCAGGTAGGTTTTTATTTGCCTGTTGTTTCTTAAAGAGGAAGAGAAAAAGGGCATGTAGTTAGATGATTGGCAAGATGGGGAGAGTTCAGGAGTAGATGATGGAAGGGAATCCATGTTTAGAATATATTGTATGAGAAAATATTATTTTCATTAAAACAACTTACAAAAAATCAAAAAAGAAAAAGGGAAGTTTTGCCTAATGAAATTTCTAAGGAAATACCAAGAGCTTGGCTGTTGGGAATCAGACAGTAGGAAGAGTATGTGGAGGAATGGCCTCTGGACAGCATTATTTGACACAGATCTTTGTAGTAACAACTTGGACCTCCTGGAATGACTCTTTTCCATCAGCAAACTCTAGGAGAATTGATTTAAGCACATGTAACCCAGTGGGCCTTGTGCTTTTACTTCCCTGCATTCTTCTTTCCAAGACATGGGACATAAAGTCTCAGATCACAGTCATAAGACTCTCTTGCCAGTATTGCAGCCCAGGAGAGATTCCTGAGGGAGAGCTCTGTAGTATGTCTGTGGTCCTGACTCTTCAGCTGTGAGTGAGAGCTCTTGCCTTTTAAAAAAACCCAACCTGGTGTTATACAGATGTGGGACTATGCTTCCTTTATGCTTCAGTGTATATTGCTTGACATGTTAGTTAACAGCCTCAGGGAAACACAAACTCACAAGCCAAACCAATTAGACTGAGAAAGAGTTCATACAAAATAGGCAGTAGTGCACTGTATACATCGCAGTTTGAACTGTGGAAACACATGAGTCAAGAATTTAAAAGAAGCATTACAGAGATCCCTGAAGTGGTCGATAAGGATTCTATGTGTTTCTGACTGCTATTGTAGGTACTTACCTTCTTATAATGTTGGAATCCAGAAGTAAACTTTACCACAAAAATCGAGGCATTGGTAGCAAATTTCTTCAGGACTCTCTTGAGAGAAGTCTCCTTGACTTTGCTAGTATCTGGTGACTACTTGGGACCTTGGATGATACAAGATACCATCCTCATGTTGTGATCCCCAAATTACTCATACCTATGCAGTCCCTTTCCTCATGTATGTGTGGTTATATTACATTCCCTAAAAGATATTCACAAACATACAGCCACAGAGATATGCTCGTAAACACAGTACCCAAACAACAGTGTTTTCACATCCTCACATACCTTGTTTATTGTCTCATGTTGGAAATTTATTTAGATCATAAAGGAAGCCCCATTAAATCCCAAGGAACAAATGACACATGAATTGTTTTCTGTGACTATAATCCATCCACACTAGACATTTTAAAAAGGAAATGAATAGCTTATGATATTCTAACAGTTGGATTTTATGCAAATAGTCTACATTCAAATATGTGATTAATATGGGAATTGTTGAATTTTAGGATTTACAAATCTTCACATGGCATTTAAGAGCTGAAAAAGGCTTTGGATGGAAATGGAATTAAAAAAAAAATACACATTCAGTTCAAGATGCCAAAGATGCACCAAGCAAACACAAGTCCCATGAGAACGAAGACATTAAAAATAACGAAAGAGAAATCAATAGAATACGGAAATGAAAACAAGAAACTATATGTCTCTAACAAACTATGACAAGCAAAAGAGAAAAAGTTGGATGAGAAATATCACACTGTGAAAAAGAAAACTGTGGAAAAGTAGATTGTAAATAAGCTACCATCTATGTATCTATCTATGTATCCTTCTGTCTGCACATGTATTTATCTATCTACTCATGTATATGCGTAAACATAAACATATGCATACTAGCCTATATATACACATATATGCATGTGCATGTAGGCATACACATACATACATTTGGGAACCTTTATGAAGCCATGAAGTGTTTAGAAATACATGTTCTCAAACTGAAGAACTTATTTTTCACTCCCACGTAGACCTCATTTGCCATCAGACTTTTGCAGCATCTAGTCTTTCATAGAAATTTTCTGCTACCTTTTCCAGGAAAAATAAACATAATTTTATTTCTCAGAAAAGGAGAATACTTACAACTTTATTTGATGAGTTGAATGAGATATTGATCGTAATGTTCGATAAAGGCAATGAAAGAAACTTACACAATTTTAATTGCAAACACACGTGGTAACATTAAGTGAGGTACTAGCTAATTAAACACTTGGTTACTAAAGAATATCTCATTTTAGGTTAAATTTCTGCATGAGTGCGTTAAAGTTTTAATGTAAGAAAGTTTATCAATAGAGCTCACTTTATTAATAGAAAAACATATTTTCTATTGATACATTCAATATAAATAATCAATAAATTTAAAGAGTCCATCGATGAATGAACACGTTCTAATGTGTATGTTCAAACCTTGCTAATGTTGTACATTGGAAGGCACCTAAGACAAGCTTAGAATTCTTTTAATGGTTTTTGTCTCTTCATTTAATTCACTATATTTTTAAATTAAAATTATTTTTCCATCCATTAAGGAGAAATACATTAAATAAGACAGAATTCTGCTGAAATATCAAATGACTGGGCAGGAAATGGCCAAAGGAGAAGATGGATTACAGCCTAAGGCACAGTGGGACGAGATCCACAGAGATCAATGTAAAGGCGTTTGTAGGCTAAGCCCTTGACTTTTAGTTGTCTGAAATTTCACTTCTTAACCAATTGAATTTTGACAATTAAATGATATATTGTTTGAGAATTTCAAATAAAGTATTTTGATGATAATCATCATAGCTTACCTGTTTACTCATCCAGACCCACCCAAACCTCCCCAAACCCTCCAACTTGTCCTCTTTTTAAATATTTAATAACTGATCAATTTTAATTAGTGCTGTCAATATAAATAGATATGGGGCCACTGCAGCGTGTCCATAAGCCACATAATGAATGAAAACTGATTCTTCCTCTCCAGCATCATCAACTGTCAATAGCTTTTCAAGATAGGATAGAAGACTTGAGAAGTCGTCCCCACGCCACATTAAAATGTTACTGGCTGGATTTTGTTCATGTCATGGAGAGGCAATCGCACAGCTGCTGTAGCTCATGGGTACGGTAGCTCTGTCACGTCCAGCTCTGGTCTCTCTCTGACCTCTGGCTCTTATGTATTTCTTCCTTGTCTTCTGCATTGGTCCCTGAGCTGGGTTGGAGAGGGGTAGAGTACAGATGTCCTCTTTGTGGCTAAGCACTCTGCTGACAACTGTACTCTGCACTGTGATCAATTGTGAGTTGCTGACTAACAGTTGTTGGCTGCACAAAAAGCTACTCTGATAAAGACTGAAAGATGCACCAATCTATGAGCATAGAGACATGTATTGCAGGACAGTTTGTTACCCATGAGGTCCTCAACCATGGGAATTCAGCTGGATTTATACTACAAAGCATGTGTTTCCTACTGTGGAACAGGCCTAAGATCCAGGCAGAAACTTGGTTACTCTCATAACATCCCTGCCACTGTTGATACGCCAGTGTCACATCAGTGACACACCAGTGTATATCTTGACACACCAGTCGTTATTGTGGTTCACAGACTGAGTAAGAGCACGATGACTCTCTCCTGCTCGCCTGGAGAGCGCTTCCAGTACTGTGAAAGCTAGCTAGCAGTCAAGAAGTTTCCTAGGCAGTACTGACTTGACTTACTCGTGTCCTATGATCAGTGTGTGTCTTCAGCAATAGAGTTTCACCATCAAATTCTGATAGGCAACCAGGAGCAATAGCTTTCCAGTCCTTGGAATACCAACAACTCAGAAGGAGTTATTCTATACCTGGGATTAGGCTTTTTATTTGGCAACCTGTAGTTTCTTGGATTAGCATTATCCCTTGTTTAGAGAAACTGTTACACACACACACACACACACACACACACACACACGCACACACTCCAATCACAATTATAGACCAGCTGTATTCATCTATTGCCATTAGTTTCTCAATGTTTCTTTGAAATGTACTGAACATTAAATATTCCAATAAACACCTTTTGTTCTTAAATATTTGATAAGGGAAACTTTTAAAGTGACTTAATAGGGCTTTGTACTCTCAGTTCCAGCAGATGATTAAAGCCATATCTTCTCAAATGGGGTTTTCAGACACACCATTCCATATTAAGGGGCTCTGTTTTCTTTTCTTTTTGATTCTTCTCTCATATAATACAGTCCTACTGCAGTGTTCCCTCTCCACACTCCTTCAGTTCTTCTCCCATCCTCTCTCTTACCCAAATCCACCGCTCTTCTGTTACCTTTGAGAAAAGAGCAGGCCTCCCAGTGATGTCAACCAAACATGGAATAACAAGATACAATAACACTAGGCACAGAACCTCGTATTAGGGCTGGGTGAGACAACCCAGTCAGAGGAACAAAGTCCCCAGAGCAGGTGAGTTAGAGACACCCAACTCCCACTGCTAAGAGTTCCAACCCCCCACAGCATGTGTGTAGAGGATCTAACACAGACCCATGAAGGCTCATGCTCACCACTTCAGTCTCTGTGAGCCCCTATGAGCTCTTATGAACTCTGCTTAGTTGAGTCTGTGGACTGTTCTCCTGGTGTCCTTGCTAGCTCCTATAATCCTTCCTCCACAGTCACAGGGTTCTCCAAGTTCTGCCTGATGTCTGCGTGTGGGTCTCTGCATTTGCTCCCCATAGCTGCGGGAGGAAGCCTCTCTAATGACGAGTGGGGCAGGCACCAATCCGTGAGTATAGCAAGTATAGCAGGATATCTCTAAGAATTATTTCATTGACTTTTGGTCAGTTGTATTTGGTTTCTACCTTAGGTCTCTGAGTCATACAGCTTTTGGTTCCTGGCCATCCAGGCAGTGTCAGACGTGGGTCTTTCTTGGCAAGGACATGTTAGAGCAGTCATTCGTCAGCCACTCCCATGAGCTCTGAGCCACCATTGCCCCAGGACATCTTGTAGGCAGGACAGGTGTGGGTCAAAGATTTTGTGGCTGGGTTGGTGTCCCAGTCCCACCACTGCAAGTATAGTATTGAGGGTCTCTTTATTCGTGGGTCTCTTGATATAAGAGATACAGTCTCCTTTAGTTTTATGAGTCCTTCCCTCAGGTACTAGAAATGTAGTTTGCCATACATGTAGATCCTATCGCTTATCCTAGTGGGTCTATTGGATAGGGCATGATGTAGCCTTCTCATCTCTGTTTCATGCATGACTCACTTGAACCCTTAACATATACTCTGGCCTGACAAAACCCTTTGACTTTCTCATTGACAGCTGGCCACCCTTTCTCTAGTTCTTCATATTGTCAGCAAAGAGTCCAATTTTAGTCTCCAGAAATCTTTCACTTCCTGGGTTCACATGTTCAGTTCTCCAAAGAATGTCATGGACCCCTAACTAGTTTTCCACAGTTACTGAACACTCATTAGCAGAATTATGCAAAGTTTTATTCCCATTGAGAGAAACAAGCACACAGTAAGTCCACTTTTCCTGCTTGAGTCATATATAAAGATCACAGAGTACTTAATGAAAGGAAACTTCTCTACATGAAAACAGTACAGATTATAAAAACAAGGGAGGGATAATGAAATATGGATATCATCACTTTATTCTCCCTTAGTGATATAATTAAGAAATCATGAATTTATTTATTACCATGATAAAAGAAAAGTTCTGGACATCATGTCCATCTGTATACTTTTTTTTTCTTTTCTTTTTTTCGGAGCTGGGGACCGAACCCAGGCCTTGTGCTTGCTAGGCCATCTGTATACTTTTAAAATGTTCTTTCTCATAGTTTAATCTTGAATCAGCTCTGGTCCTAGATTCAGTTACTAGCGTACAGGAAATGCGGAGAGTAGAAGAACATATTAAAGGCACAGAGGAAGCAGCCATTTAAAGACAGTGCTCTGCTGGACAAACCATCTGAATGCTTTTAAGCAAACTGCAAAGGAAGATTTTAGTTATAGGAAACATTTAGGACCTTAGAAACAAAATCAAACACACGGTGTAATTCTTGTTTGGAATCAAATTAAACATGCCAAGTGACATTTAGATAACCACTGTCATTTGAACCTCACTGTGTAATGACCTTCAATACTCATTGTTAATATTCTGCATGTGTGGATGAATATGTCTGTGTCAGAAGAAAGTAAGATTAGACTTAAAGATAGACAATGAAACACTTATGTAAAAAAATGACAAATTGGTATGGGTGTCTGAGGTTTTGTACAAAGCGGTATTAAAGGCAAGCAGTTTCTTTCAGAGAGTGGTGTTTAAACTACTCAGTTGGAATGAAGAAGCAAACAGATAGGGAAGGGAAGCACATGCTGTCCAGTTCAATGGGTTATGAGGAACTTAGAAAGATTTGATCAGACGAAAGCAATTGGACTTAGTGGGTTACATAAAAACAAAACAGAGGACATGAAGTTGGGAGGGGAGTGTTTAGGGGACCCAGGGATGTGTTGGGAGAGGAGTGGGATGAATGCTGTTATATTTAATTTTATATGTATATGTAGTTCTTAAAGAATATTAAAAAAATTATACATGAAAACCAGGAAAGTAGGCTAAGGCCAAAGCTGGAAGGGCCTGGGAGAACAGCCTAACCAATTTGAACAGTTCTGCACTTGGATGTTCTGTTTCAAAACCCTCTGATAAAATCCAGAGCTAATCTTGTGCCTAATTATGATGACTTGTCGAAATATTTGAAACTCTCTTTGATGGAAGATGACTTTTGAAACTGTTAGATCTATGGAGGATGACTAGCTCATTTTAACGACATTACCTTTTTAATTATTATTGTATTTTCTCATGTTTTTTAGACGTTTACTTTATGTTTTTATGTTTTGTTTTGTTTTTGTGGCACTGGGGACTAGACTCAAACTTGTGTGTGTGCTAAGCAAGTATTCTACCACTTGAGTGACACATTCCCGAGCCCCACCCTCCCCCTTATTTGGGTCACATAGATAAACTTCTAGTCTCATAGCCTTGGGGAGTCAGAATTAAAGGAAAATACATGTGTTCTATGATCTGCCTGGAAGTTTTGAGGCCCTCAGTTTCCCCCGTATCACTGATTATAAATTAAGATATAAAGTCACTTTGAAGCCCCCCCCCACATTTTAGGGTATTAAAATCTATGACGTTATATATCATTTCTAGGAAAATTTTATCTAGTACAGTGCTGGGCTGTGATCTGTTTTGCAGTGGGTTAGGTGTGTGAAAAGAACTTCCTGAACAATGATTAATAAGAATCAGAATAAATTTCATAGCACAGGAAAAATTATTTCCAAAGTCAGTTCTTTCATTTGCAGGTGGGTCCTGTTGCAACACAGGGGTGGGGTTGGGGGAGGCATACAAAACAACTAATCTGAAGGGTTTCTATGTGCTTGGGTAAGTTTTCTATATGATTGCTCCTATGGTCCTGCCATTGGAGTAATGACTTAGTAAAGACATGACAATGTAACAGAGAGCTGATGACCTCACATGACAAGCAGTGCCCTGTGACACCAGGAACTCGAGTGTCTTAATCGGAGTCGCACTAAATGGAAAGAGACACACAATTTGCACTGATTGTAAACTTGCATTTGACAATTTTCCTTCAAGCCTTAGATTTTAAAGTTGTATCAGCACATCTTAGCAGTCCACAATAAGTGATTTATGATATCAGTCCCATATATGTACAGAATGGAGTGGGATAGAGAATCCACTCATCTCTTTAGATTTGAGATTTGCTAGAAAACCATCAAGTTTTACAAGTCACGCATGTTGCCAGGGAAATTAAAGTACCCCTTTGGGAATCTTAGTCTCATTAATAAAATAATTTAGAAATGGATTCAAAAGGAAGCTCATGGACATTTTTATTAATATTTAAGGAAAAATATAGTACAGATTGGGGGGGAAAACCCAGCAGCCACCAGGAGAGATGGAGAAAAAGTCATGACTTCTAAGGCAGGCATAGCACAGAAAGAGATTATCTGGGAAGGAAATGAAAAGGCTCTGCCAAGAATGGATGTGGGCTACTGGGTGGAGGAAGAACCCCAAAAATGCACTCTGCCACGCTCTCTTTTTAGTTTCCTTCCTGTTAGTATTTCCTGGGTTTTGTTTAGTGTGTGCTCTCTTCACTGGGCTTCCTCTGCAAAATGGCTTCTTTCTTGTTAATCTTGGTTTAGCATTTTTAAGTTCCTACCCTCCTGTCATGTGGAGATACGCATCATTTGAAGGTCACATGTCTTTGATCAAGTTCCTGAAAGGGTGTGATTGAAGGTCTTAGTTTAATTGGCTAGCCATGCACTTCAGGGGAAAGGAACTGAAGAAAATAGATCAGTGAAAGAGGAGGGGTGAGAGAGGGAGAAGAGGAGAGAGGAAGAGGGGGAAGGAGAGGAGGGGGAGACAGAGAGGGAAAATGGAGGGGGAAGGTGTGAAGGTGTGTGTGTGTGTGTGTGTGTGTGTGTGTGACAGAGAAAGAAACAGAGAGTGAATGAAAAGAAAAAAAGAAAGGAAAACAGGAGAAGGAGAAAGGGGAAAGGAGAAAGAAAGGAAGAAAAATGGAAGAGGATGTAAGGGAATATTTGGAAGGCATGGAAGGGGCATGGGAGAGAAGAAGGGAGAAAAATGAAGGGAATGGGAGATGGAGAGAAGGAGGGAGGGATGGAAAGAGAGAGTCAAACAGATGTACAGAGATGGGGGCGGGGAGAGCAACAGAGACAGAGACAGAGACAGAGTATTTAAACAAGGAAACAGCCAATACTGAACGGGATCCCTGGTGGAGGGATTAGAGGAAGGATTGAAAGAGCTGAAGGGGCTCGTGACCCCATAAGAAAAACAATGCCAACCAACCAGAGCTTCCAGGGACTAAACCACTACCCAAAGACTATACATGGATGGACCCTGGGCTCCAACTGCATAGGTAGCAATGAATAGCCTTGTTGGGGCACCAGTGGAAGGGGAAGCCCTTGGTCCTGACAAGGTTGGACCGCCAGTGCAGGGGATTGTTGAGGGGGGACAGTAATGGGGGAGAATGGGGAGGGGAACACCCACATAGAAGGGGAGGGGTTGGGGGGGCTGATGGACAGGAAACCGGGAAAGGGAATAACATTTGAAATGTAAATAAGAAATATCCAATTTAATAAAAATGGAAAAATAAAAGAGGCTTTGCCCCAGTTTGAGCTCAGGGGGAAGCTGTGGAGAACAGCTTGACAGCAACCCTCCCAGTCCAAGGAGTAAAAGAATGAATGAGTCATCAGCAGTGTCTTCTCCCAGGAAGGTTTTGTGACAGTGGTCACAGCCTCCCAGGTGACATTGCTTCTGTTTGCTGCTGCTTTTATGAGCATGGTTCTCCAGAGACAGAAGTATCCAGGAGTCGTTATCAGCTGACACAGTAGAAGGAAAAGGGTTTCCTCCCTGCAATGTTTACACAATGTGGGTGGGACAGCAGCAGCATTCTCCATGGTGTACCCTTTGAGCTTAGACACACACAGATCTTAGTTCAGCTTGTCCAGGATTCTGAGTGAGCACAACAGGGTTACTGGGATGATTTCATTTTAGTTATCCCAGGACCGTATCTATACTCATCATTCCCTGTCTCACTGTCTGTTCTAACTTCCTGTCTCCATTGGGTAGCACTTCTACCAGGCCAGCACTTCTGAGTTGTCATCAGGGCCAGATTGCTTTATTTCTGGATAGACTGGCGCCTGAATGCTCACCCTGTCTATCCCAGCATCATAGTTCCTCATAAGAATTGTACCTCATTATCTCTGGTAGCCCTTTTGTTTGAGTGACACCTACATGTGTAAGGATCCCAAAGTAAATAGGCAGCAGCATTACCTAAAACTATTGGGGGGCAGTCTAGCTTCTCCATTTTATCTTGGGGTGAGATGGAGACAGGTCTGACTTTTACCCCTCTCCTCTGTCTGGTGCCTTGTTTACCCTCTCTGTTATGGACTCAGGACTAGTGCGCTGGAATAGGCTCGATATCGTGCTAAGAGATAGGTTTTGTTCAAGAGTCATTTGAGTGTTCTGTGGGCCAGGAGCTTTGATGGCACAGTGTGTGGTAGGAGCAGTGGGTGGTGTGGCCACGTGGCCACTGCTGCTGCTTCTTTGCTCTGTCTAAGGATAGCTGGCCTCATGGTGATTTTATGTGAGGTTGAGGATACTCTGTCATCTCTCGGCTATAGTGCTGGCTGGGGAGAGTAGGGATAGTAATGCTGAAATTGTCCCTAGAGTCTGTCCAGTCAGATGGACTGTGTTCTTTCCTAAAGCAGTCTGTGGACCCCACACCCCTAAAGGCTAGAATGTATTTGTGGCAGTGTTAGTCTTTACTACTGGCTAGATGCTTGGCAGTGGCAATAGCTTGCACTGGTGACACAAAGCCTGCTCAGATGGACCCACACATACAATCTGTTCTACCACCAAAACCCTGTCACTCATTCACAGCTCTTCTCTGAACACCAGAGATACTGGTGACAGAGGTTAGGTGACTGAGTCATACTATTCATGTGGATGTTGAATGTCCCATCGTTTGGAAGTAAAGTCTCCCCGTGGTAGAGATACGTGACACAAAGGCCAGAACTTGAATAGCTTTTAGATGTCTCATTCTCTTGGTGATTTCTTAGGCATTAAAGTGAACACATACAAGCATGATTACCGAGCACTGGGAATGACTATAATTAGTGATGCTTCTCATAACTGTTGAAATCATACCTTGCAAATTAGGTCCTCCGATTCTCTCCACCTTTAGAGATTTCTTCCTCTACACACATTGAGGTGGTATTACAATTTAGGCTTATCAGCTATCACCCATGAGGAGGATAGTCTACAATGTTCTCTTTTTATTGACTGGATCGCTTCTTTCCTTCATTTGTTTTTCCTTAGGAACTTTCCTCTAGGCTCTTGTTTTACTGTGCTTGTAGTACTAGGCCTTGAAACTAGAGCCTTTTGTGTGCTAGGTGAGTCATCTACCACTGAAATATCTTCTAAAGTTTTTAATTGATGATATCGTTTCACCATGTTGTCTATTCTGGCCTATCAATCATGGTCCTTCTGCCTCAGTTGACCTGCTTCCCTGCAATTATAGACTTACAATAATAGACCTACCTCTTTTAGGCATTGCAGATATCTTTATTAAACTTCACAATTGAAAGATATTTTTGCCACACATGGAATTTTAGATTGACAGTGTTTGCTTTGTTTTTTTTTTCTTTCATTTATCAGTTGGGCAATTTAGCAAATTTCATATAACATAAATCTGAATACACTCCTGAATATACTAAGAAAAATCAACTCCCCAGGACTGAAGATTAATTGTATGATTGTAGCCTAACAAATCAGTTTAGTTTAAAGGGAAAAAAAGACAAGGTTCAATTTTACTCCTTTTATGACAGAAAACATTTCTTTTGGTAGAGGAGAAATACACATGAAAGCTTTTCCTTTGTGCATGCTCAGTGGGAGTTGAGTACTAGGTAGCTGTTTCTTGCTTTCTTCATCCTCCCAGGCAAGCTGAGAAAAGAAGCAGCTGAGAGCCAAGAGGACAAAAACATCAATTGAGAACCACACTGGGAAGCAGGCTGTGGGAAGTACACAGAGTGTGACATCAGGCCACCCGGCTTTGAAGCCTGTCTTTTTACCAGCTACCAGGGATGTGAGCTTTGATGAGTTATTAACCTATCCAAGATTCAGATGTTCCACTGATACATTTGGAACGATGACACTTTTCTCTGTGGTTCTTTTGAGAACTGAGCTAAAAGGAAAAGCATACTACCTACCATGGGATAGGAGCTCAGGAAAGGTAGCCCTGGAGACCAGGTGGTATTGTTTATATCTTTTAAAGTTGTAATGCTTTTCTTTGTATTTTGTAGACAGCCCCTGTTATTTAAATTTGACTTATTTGTTTAATTGTTTTGATGAAGGTAAATGTAAATACAGTTTATTAGTCTGGGTCAAATCAGGAGGAAGAAAAAAAAGTAATTAGTAAAGATAGTTTAAGATATCAACTGTGCTACCATGCAAATGGTTCAGTGGTTTAGAGCCCTGGCTGCTCCTGAGGACTTGGGCTTGGTTCCTAGTACCTCTAGGGTGACTCACAACTGCAACTCCAATTGTAGGGGTTTGGATGCACTCTTCTGGCCTCTGTGGGCACTGCATTCATGGGGTACAGACATACGTGTTGGCAAAACATCCAAACACACATTATTGTGATGGTTAACCTTTATTTTCCACTTCCCTGGATTGAGATTACCTAGGAGACACACTTCTAGTTGTTTCCTGGAGATGATTTTCAGAGAGTTTTAAGCAGATGGATGGAAAGAAGGCCCACCATAAACATGGCCTGGTAACCATACGGAGAGATGGAGAGACCTGGGCAGGAAAGCTGGAGAAGTCCCAGCATGATTCTCTCTGCATCCTGACTACAGACGCTTCGTGACCAGCCACTCAGGGTCTGACCGATGTGCTCTATCGTCATTGTAGACCGTGCCCATCTTAAACTGAAAAGCAAAACAAACTCTACCCAACATATTTCCCTTCCCTCCATTTCCTCTGAGGCAGGAACTTACTATTGCTTCAGCCTGGTCTTGAACTGAAAATCCTCCTGCCTCAGCCGCCCAGACAATCTTTCTGATGTTGTTTTCTTCTTTGTCTTGCATAACCTTGTTCATATTCTCCTTCTGGACACTTTTCTCTTAGAGCACCTTCTTAAGTGTCAGTATTCCTCAGAGTTCCATTTGTGCCTCTTTTTCTCATTTAATATATTCTTTCAGGATGGCAGGGTAATCAGGTACCAAAAAAGCACAGAACTCCAAGTGCATGAAATACGGAATATTCTTTCAGTTCTTGTTGATGGTGTGGGGCACTTTAATGTCTTTAGTTTAGATAGTCTCATCTGTATTAAAGATAAAGATAGAACGAAGTCAAAAGACTAATGAAAACAAGGCAGTTTTACAGGCACGATTCTGTTCTCTTTTGCCCATTTCATATCCTGGGCTTAATCACATGGCAGCCCTATAACTTTCTAACTCTCAGAGTTCTGAGACAAACAGGGACAAAGAATTTCCCAGCACCCCCGGCTTATCTGTAATTCCAAAAACCTTCAGCTCATCTCATTTTAACAATGGACCATAACAATGTATTTCTTACACTTGTAGAATAAAATGTGGTGTCCTTCTAAATGCCCTGGATGACTCAGATGTCGAGATGAAATATTATACAAATCTTTATCATAGCGGAATGTTCTAAGTGCACACTACCTATGGCCTTTCATTTTCTCACCTTCAAATATCTGACTACAAGTCCGTGTACTCAGCAAATCCTTCCCAGTTCCCTCCACATCTCTACGAGAGACAAAGTTCATTTCAGCAGTTTCCAAAACTGCCAATTTGTAGTTTTTCTGTTTTCATTCTGTGAAGCAATTAATGCTTGGGCGAGAGAGGCAATGAAGGAGATTGAACCACTTGCTTCTAAGTCGAAAGAAAAAGCCAAATCTAACCAAGGTAACAAGTCACCTTTTATATTAAGAGCATCCTTTAAGTTTTGGTGTTGAAATACCTTCATGTAAAAGTTACATGTTTTTAGTAATAGATGGATTATAAATACATAAACTGACTTAGCCAAATGAAACGTTTTCAGTATTGATTCCTTGAATTTGACTGGAAATTTCGTTGACATGTGGAGCCTGGTAGGTTGGGAATCTTGGATAATTTGGGCAGCTTTGCTTGAGTAAACCATGAGCACCTGCACTGGATACTGGGAAAAGCGTCTGTTTCTCCAGTACACACAAAACTTGACTGCTTTCCATTCTATCCTAAGAAGATGTAACTGTCCGTCACAGCTGAGTCATGTTCAAGGCTCCCTGGGCACCACTGGCTTCGTGTTCAACAGATGACTACACCTTGCCAGTGCTACCCTTTGTATTTCTATTATTGCCAGTGTAAATCTATCTATCTGTCTGTCTGTCTGTCTGTATTATATATACGATGCATATATATGTATTTATATGAATGTGAATGTTATGCATATGATATATATGTATTTTTATGCATGTAAATAGTATGTATATGATGTATATATGTGTATTTGTGTGTAATTTAATTGGAGATAATTTTTGTTTATTGTTAAGATCTCACCCCCTCAGCTGGCTCGATCACAAACTGCTCCAAGAATCTTCTATTTCTTTGCTTTTATTATCTTTCCTGCTTCTTTTGGATGTTAAACTTCTCAACGCAGCCCCCATGTCCCTCCCCTCCCATATGATGCCTTTCCTCACCTAGGTCCTTCCCACTCACCATAATCAATTATCTGCATCTCTACATCGTAGACTCTGCACCAGTACCATCGTCTGCTGCGCAGACATCCTGCGCTCTTCATTTACCAAAGCCTGATTAATTCCTCAGGGACACCAACTCACCCACAAAACTTTCCACTCCAAACTTATCCTGTCTACAAGAAATGCAGGGACTGGGCATGGAGCAGAGACTGAGGGAATGGCCAACCAATAACCAGCCCAAATTGAGACCCATCCCATGGGCAAGCACTAATCTCTGACACTATTAGTGATACTCCGTTATGCTTGCAGACAGGAGTCTAGCATGACTGTCCTCTGAGAGGCTCCGCCCAGCAGCTGACTGAGACAGGTGCAGACAACCATAGCCAAACAGTGGGTGGAGCTTCGGGACTCTCACGGAAGAATAGGAGGAAGGATCGCATCCCCTCGGGATAGGAGCTCCACAGGAAGAACAACAGAATCAACTAACCTGGACCCTTGGGGCTCTCAGGCTCTGAACCACCAATCAAAGAGCATACATGGGCTGGACCTAGGCCTCCCTGCATATATGTAGCAGATGTGCAGCTTGGTCTTCATGTGGGTCCCACACAACTGGAGCAGGGTCTATTTCAAAAGCTGTTGCCTGTCCATGGAATATGTTCTTCTAGCTGGGATGCCTTATCTGGCCTTAGAGGGAGAGGATGCACCCAACTTCATGGAGACTTGATGTGCCAGAGTGGAAGGACACCGGGGAACCACCACCAGCTCAGAGTAGAACGGTGTGAGGCATGGGAGAGGGATTGAGGGAGGAGTTGACCAGGAGGGGGCAGTGAGCAGGATGTAAAGTGAATAAGTAAATGATGATGGTGATGATGATGGTGATGATGGTGGTGGTGATGATGATAAATTGAATTAATTCCTAAAAAAGAAATAAACTTATGGGTTTTATATAAAATAAAAACTCTTTCTCCTTTCAAAACCTAAGCAGACTTGTTTGAGTTTGGAAGTGCTTTGTCCCCCATGCCATTGTTGTGACACTCGATTTTTCTGTGAGGCAATTTCCTATGTATCTAGCTAGATTTCCTCCTCCACCTCCATGTTCAGTTCTTAATACAATCCCTGATACAGTTAGATTCTACCTGCCTAAATGATTGTTAGCTTAATATTATTATGTTAGACAATCTCTTAGCTTCCACTTCTGTTCCAGATTACAAAGCATATCAAATAGCTAATAATAAATGATAGGCCATAGAAATTGCATAAAAATTCTGTTTATGTAGGAAATTCAAATAAGTATGACAATAGTATTTTGTGTCCTGGAACACCTTATAGTATTTATTTTCACTGAAGAAAAACGTAGAGGAAAGGTGTGGTAGAGGCTGGGTGGAGAGAATAAGATTCCTGCTATTTAATGTGGCTACAGATCCTTTGAGTAGGATTTGTCTTTGAAATGTGAAAGATGCCCAATCCTTTTAGGAACATAAGAATGAATCAATCTCTCTCTCTCTCTCTCTCTCTCTCTCTCTCTCTCTCTCTCTCTCTCTCTCTCCTCTCTTCTTCCCTAAGTGCTTTCCCTTTCTCCTCAGAGAAGGGGAGACCTCCTATGGATTTCAACATAAGAATGTCTTTTATGCATAGTAATAATAATAATAATAATAATAATAATAATAATAATAACATGTACAGGCACATTGCATAAGAGCAAGGATATATTTTGAGAGATGTGTTAGTAGGGAAATTATAATCTTAAAAATTCAAAGAAATGTAAAAAAGGCAAAACTAAATTGTGACTGGTGAGGCATTGGGATTGGGTACAAAAATAAAAATGTCCTTTTGTTAACAAGAACGAAGGCAAATAAAGGGGGAGGGGCTGGTCCTAATGTGTACTACAGGAGTTCCTTCCCTCTTAACTCGTGTGTGAAATCAAATGGTGCTCCACCTATGGTGTCTGTGCCCTGGGGACCCTCCTGCTATCCCCTTTCTTCTTGCTCTTCACAATTAACCTTATGCCATCTCTCCGTCACTACCCAGTGGATCTGGGGAGGCTCTGCCGCCACAAAAATAGCTGCTACTTCATGTCAGGCTAATGACAAGAACTTAGCAATAATTAAAGTTGTCTTGCAAAAGCTTCACAGTTTGCCCCAGTGACTTGGAGTTTATGGAAAATTAATATCTCCAGCTAGTAAGTAAGTAAATCTATTTAAAGTCACAGGAACACGATTTTTAATTGTGTTGTAAAAGTATCTCCAATTTATAAATTCAAGTGATGGATGCAAAGAGCACTCCACCTCCATCCGGAAAAAAGGAAGATGCACCTCCGTGTAACATTTCATCCTGTTCTTAGAAGCTGACCTCAAGGGAACCTTCACGTTCCTATTTAGAAAAAATAGGAGCAAGATAGCATGATCAGACTGTGTTAAGAGAGAACGTGTGTTGCCTTCAGACTTCCTTTAATAACATCAACTGCCACTCACCTTATGCCGTCTATTTCTGTTGGAAGCATCTCAATGTCTACACATAATTTTTCAAAAGCATAGAGCTCCAAGAAATGATTTGTCTTTTTACAATAGGGGGGAGAGAGAGAGAGAGAGAGAGAGAGAGAGAGAGAGAGAGAGAGAGAGAGAGGTGGGAAAATCTATCAGAGGGGAAAGACGAATGTCTCAAACAGTGAAGATGGAGAAGCTCCAACACTTTGCAGGGAGCCAGAGCCAGACTCTGTAACAGGAGAGGAAATCATCTGGAATGGCCTCTCTCACACCCTGGCTGTAAGTCAACCTCTCAGGTATGAGTATCGGACTCAGCAGCCCTTGCTGGGTTCTTGTTTCTGTGACTTTAAGGAGAGGTCTGTGATAAAATCTAGCTATTTTTTTCATAGTTTCCCACCCACTGCTCACACACTGCTAAAGTCATCTTTGCCCCAGAGTCTTGCTGACCACGCTTCCCGTAGTGTCTTATGACACGACCATTTGATGGACAGGGTAGGTCAATATCAGTCACTGCGGCACAGTGAAATGTGAAACGGCTGAGTTGTGACCATGACAATGGAGGCCATTTAACAGCTGGACATGGACCCTGTGGGCTCTAGAAGAGGCTGGGAAATGAGAGAAGAAGAAAAGAGAATTAAACACAGATGCTGAAGTGCAAAAGCAGGATCAGACATGATCATAAAATAGAGGGATTGAAAAGCCAACAGCAACACATGAGATAGCGACTGTGCCAGCTGGGAAATTATGGAGCCCAGTTCTGGCTTCGCCAACTACTTGAGTAATGTAGAAAAAAAAGTCACTTTACCCTTAAAAATAGCTTGTAACATCATTCACTCCTCACAACATTAAAATATTTACAATATAATTACAACTGTGGCATATTAAATGAACAGTATAAAAACTACCACCATATAATTTTATGTGTCTCACCCCTCTAATAGGAATCCCATTCCCAATTTCTTCAGCCACTGAAATAGGAACAAACTTTCTAGACATTTATCTATTCTGTACAGTTCTTTATAGATGAATCTGTTCTTTAAATGTTTTTTTAATTGTTGCTTTTTTCACCTACTACAATTGTTTTTTAGGCTTTTACATGTTGTAGTGTGTATGGATATTTTATTTATTTTATTACCAGATAATATTCCACTACATTCTATTTCCAAGTGTGTTGGTTGGTATGCATCCTGTTATTTCCTCATTCAGAGAGTGTGTATACTGCTGCTAACAGGATGCACGTAGGAGGCTTTATGACTTATTACTGTTTCCTCATCCACAAAAGAAAACTAAGAGTTTATGTTGTATGTTGGTATATATGATATTCCAGTTTATATTTCTTATTAATTTATGACATGGATGTATACCTTCACATCGTTGTCATTTAATATTTCCGATAACACAACTAGCAAAAGCATATTTCAATTCTGGCTTTCAACTGGTAAATGGATGACTGTTAAATATTATTTGACAGATGCTTTAATTTTCTTTTGTATTTTATCCATTTATTCATTTATCCATCCATCTATACATCCATTCATACATACATATATACATCCATCCAACAATACCATCCATCAATCTGTACATACATACATACATACATACATACATACATACATACATATATTCTGTAGTTATAAGATACTTCCGGGTGAGAATCCTATGCTGTGTCCTAAGGATATTTAATTGTGAGTAAGTTAGAACTGGTACAGAGAGCTGTCTCAGTGATTTCCAAAATTCTAGTTGCACACAGTTGTAGTACAACAAGCAATGTCCATTGTCCATCTTAACGAATTCTTGTTAGTATTGCAATAATAACAAGATAAACTGAAGAAACGTATTCGAGTTTGGAAACTGGCGAGAATTCAAGTAGGAGGCATTTGATGCTGAGATGTACTTGCTGACAGTCTTGCAGTAAGTAGATGCCATGGTATGAATATGCTTGGCCAAGGGAGTGGCACTACCATGCCATGGTGTGGCCTTGTTGGAGTAGCTGTGTCACTGCAAGTGTGGGCTTTAAGACCCTATCCTAACTTCCTGGAAATCAGTCTTCTACTAGCAGCCTTCAGATGAAGATGTAGAACTCTCAGCTCCTCCTGCACCATGCCTACCTGGATGCTGACGCGTTCCTGCCTTGATGATACCGGACTGAACCTTTGAGCCTGTAAGCCAGCTGCAATTAAACATTGTTCTTTGTAAGGGTTGCCTTGGTCATAGTGTCTGTTCACAGCAGTAAAACTATAAGACAGTATATAAAAATTGTTTAGAAGATGCAGAGTGTTGGCGGTAGCTAGTTACAGAAGCTTCAGACTTGTCACTTGTGGGTTCTGGTGGGCTATGGGATCACACTCAGCACAGCACAAACTTCTTAAGGAGCTGTCCAGTGTGCTTGAATGTACTATGTGTGTCACCAGCTCCTTTGAGATTTTATCTTTCCTTTTCCATCTTCCTTCCAAAATGTTCTGGAGTTCAGCTAAGCAAGAATTGCAAAGGGTGCAACATTTAAAATGGTAAAATGCCACCCCCACACACATACACACATCCATTTCGAGTTTATTAGGGGTTACAATCCAGATATTTTAAGCTTTCCCAGACAGTTTCTGTCATGGAATGTGGGCTTTTTCTAAGAGGCAATTGAGCAGAGTGACAAAGTTGTGGTAGTTTTAAAAATTTTGTGAATAATAACATAGATATAGTATCATCAAAGAGAAAATATCTTAACCACACATTGAATGAAGCATCTTGGACCTCACAGCCTGTAGACATGAGTCTATTCCAATCAAAGCTTTCCTAAGAAGCACTGATTGCCTTGTATTCATTGCACCGGAATACCTTGGGACACAATGTCCATGTAAACTGAACTCCGATAAAATTATCTGTTTTGAATAGCATCAATTAACTGTTGTTGATGCTTGCCACTGGTCTCGGAGCAATTAAGGAGGATGCCACAAAAGAAGTAAGATGATGGTAGAGCCTTGATAAGACTCAGGCTCAGCTAAGAGGAGGAGGATGAGCATCCCTGTCAGAGAAACAGGCTGAGGACATGGGGCTGCTGGAGAAGCCTAATTTGGCATGCTGTTGTACGTTGGTTGTATGTTGTTTGTTACTGGGATGTTTTATACAGCACACAAGAGGAATTTGGAGGTCATGGTTCAGGAAGTCACTTCCCCTCCAGAATGACTTGTGATTTCCTGACTTATATAAATAGTCCAGTTAAGTATACAATCGCTCACAGGAAGTGACATGGATAAGACAAGGAAGCAACATGCATTGTTTATCGAGAGATGCTGGGAATGAGTCTAAACAACCATGATGATGACTTCCCTGTAGAGCTGTGAACTTTTCACTTCAGTTTCATTCATTCCTACCACCCAAACCTCTCATGTTGACTATGGGCAACTCCTAACCAAATTTAAATTTTATCAACTTAATTTTTTACCCACTCATCATTTCTACCAAATCTCATTCAATGAGTACTTGAAAGACAATAGAGAAAAGTTAATCCATTTACTAGGGAGTTCCGGAAATTTTCTAACATATAAACGATCCTGTAACCAACTCACCCACTCTGTCTCCTTCAGTTACAATAGCAAGACTCTCCTCTGTGTCCTCTGTTCTCTGTATCTTCTATGTGACTGTCACCTCTCCTCCTGGTATCCATTTATATTATCCATTATTCTGCTATGCTTGAATGGGTCTTCGATTTCTGAAATCAGGTTGTATCTAGGCAATGACCATCACCATGCTTGGGTTAGAGAACAGGGGAAGAAGGAGACCCTGGTATTTATTCCTCCATCATCCTTGTTTCTCAGTCACATAGCGAGAAGCCATGTTCCTGCATGAAAGGACATAAAGTTACATTGAGAAGTTGAGTCCTGGTAGCTATTTCCTTCCTCAGCAGACCACAGGCTGCTAGAATTTTCTCATGTTTGGTCTTGTTTTCTCAGCTATTTTATTTTTGATTCTTGAGAGTATTTTATCATATAGCCTGAATTGACTTCAAACTCATTACCAGTTTCCTCTTGAGGGCTGTGGTCACACATGTGAGTCATAATATCCATTTTCTTTTCCTTAACTTTGCCCATAATTTTGTAAACAGATTGTTCATTGTCTAATATCAGTTATGCTCATATTTCAACAGACCGTGCTGATTCATTTTTTTCAAATATACTTTTTGCAACTACTCTGTCAAAAAATGTTCAGAATTTGGAAAGAATGCCAGAAAGTAAATGAAATGTTCATTGTTATATGGGCTATTGTATTACTTGCTTACACAAGGATTGTGAGAGAAAATGTACTTTGCTCAGTCCACAGTTAATTATTGAAGTCCAAGGCTTAGTGAAGTTGTGTGGTAATGTAAGCATTTTTTTTTTTTTGCACTTCAGTGATAAAAAGTTTTCGTCAAGAATTTTTCCACAGAAAAATAAATCCAGAAGTTTGATTTTTGCTTTGCAGCATATTAATTATATACTAACATCAATTTTCATATTCACTTATTAATTTACTATAATAAAATCAGCTATTGTGAAAATTCCCTTTTCTTCTCATTAATTAAATAATACCTTTGGATGTATGTCCATTTAATATTTGCCTGAGAACTACAATTTTGCCACTTTGAAAATTCTGCTTAACATTTTAAAAGATTAGCTTCCTGGATCCATTGACATGGCTTTGATGCCTTGTTATCTACTGATATCTTTTCATACTTGGGCATAAATATCTCATACCATTAAAAAAACAAGCTGCAATAGAACTTTTGTTTTCATTTATACTTTAAACATTCAGGAAGAGTAGCCTACTGTGTACTTTTCCTACTGACATCTTTCTTTCCTCCTTATGTCAAATGAATAAGGTCTCCCATATTCAGTTTAATAAAAACCTTAAGTCCTGAAACCATTTTGCTTAGCCTCAGCATTTGCCTCTGTTGATTCTTTTCATTTTTTCTTTCAATTCTTCTCTCATATATTGCATTCAGATTGCAGTTTTCTCCCTCCCCTTTCTCAAGTGTCTCCCCACCCCTCCCCCTCCCTGCAGAAAAAAGCAGGGACCTCAACCGAACACAGCATAACAAGCTAGAATAAGACTAGGCATATTCTCATAGCAAGGCTGGACAGGGCAGCCCAGTAAGAAGAAAAGAGACCCACAAGCGAGCAAAGGAGTCAGGGACAGGCCCTGCCCCCACCATCGGGATTCCCACAAGACCACCAAGCTACACACACACACACACACACACACACACACACACGCACGCACGCACACACACACACACACACACACACACACACACACACACAGAGGACCTAGGTCAGACCTCTATAGGCTCCCTGATCTCTGCGAGCTCCCATTACATACAATGCTCTTTATCTTTTAGTTTTCACGGTATCCTGAATTCTTGATGTTCTTCCCGTGACTGTACATTTTGACTATATTCTTGGCTTTCTTCCATGAGTATAAATTTCTTGGCTGTTTTTAAGAATGTTGGACTAAACCACCATCCCAAGTGAACACAGGGATGGACCTGTAGCAGAGGATGGCCTTGTCAGGCATCAGTGGAAGGAGAGGCCCTTGGTTCTGTCAAGGTTTGATGCCCCAGTGTAGGGGAATGTCAGGGCAGGGAGGTGGGAGGGAGTGGGCGGTTGTGTGAGGGAGCACCCTCATTGAAGGAAGGGGAGAGGGTTGGGATAGCAGATTTCTGGAGGGGAAACCTGGAAAGGGAATAACATTTAAAATGTAAATTTAAAAAATACAATAAAAAGAAAAACAAAAAGAAAAAAATGCTAGGCTGAACATGATTCTCTTCTGAGTCCTTCCCCCCTTTGTTATTCCTCACACACTCTGTGTATGATTGCGTTCTCTTGTGTGACTTCAGTTACTGCTTAGTTCTGTGGAACAACCCCAGTCCAACCTCCAAAGCACCGGAGATGTATAACCAACCACTGTTGAATGTCTTTGATGCTCTCCCACATTTTGGACTCCAGGTAGCCATGGAAGAACCAGGCTCTTTAACACTGTGATATTTTTTTCTTTCCAGGTTAGTGAGTATCACTGTTACTCAGTAGCTCAAGCCAGAGCCTGTTTTTCTTGCATTGTGCCTCACCTCTTAACTAATTTGAACTATAACTTTGGCAATTCTAATTAAATCTTTCTCACACCAATTCTGGTCTGTATCCTAACTCCTACTTTTTTTTTTTTCTTTTTTTTTTTTTTCTTTTTTTTTTTTTTTTTTTTTTTAGGGGCTGGGGACCGAACCCAGGACCTTGCGCTTCCTAGGCAAGCGCTCTACCACTGAGCCAAATCCCCAACCCCCTAACTCCTACTTTTTGAGTTGTACCACAGTCAAGTTGCCTCCTCCTTAGCCCCCTTGCCTTTACTTTATCTGACCCACCCACCCACTTTCCTCAAATGAAAAATCGTTATCTTCACTTAAACTTATTAGTCCCTCTGAGTTTCTTTGTACAAGTCCAGAATCCATAGCATTATAGATGAAATCTCTTTATCTACCAACCCTGCCTTCAGCTCTAGCTGCATCTCTTGCTAATTAATTCAGTATTCTTTACTCCTGTGACAGAAAGTGAGGGTAGAAAGGATGTTAGATCCAAACTCTGTTAGTCATAGAAATAGACTTGCAACACGTTCCCTGCTTAGTGCAAGACTATCCACCGAACAGGAAGAAGAGGTAAAAACTATTTAAAATGACATATTTTGAACTTGTATAGTAGTAATTTTGGGGTGAGGGGGGCCTTTGCAGGCTACTTAGTGGCCTGCATGTCTTGCTGGCCACTTCAAGAATGCAAGAATTTGATTGCTTTTCACTCTGTTTATGTGTGCCTAAATGTGTGCACATATATGTATATGAGAATGCGAGTATGGGTGTAGATGGCAAAGGATGACTTCCCATGACATTTCTTAAGGTCTATCACCTTTGTGTTTTTGGACAGTTTTCCACCATGACTTGGGACTGACTGATTAGGCTAAATTGGCTTGCTCGTGAGCCTGTGTCTGCTCCCTGAGTCCTGGCACTATGCACGCTGGAGATAGAGCTTAGGTCCTTAAGTGAACACACAGAGCACGTTATTGACTAAGTCATCTCCCCAGTCCTTGGGACCATCTTTCAGGATTGTTTATGCAATTGATGTCCTTGAAAGATGTTGGAATATCTCTTCTTAGACTAGAAAATAAATAACAAGCTTTCTTCCTCTTCTATATAAAAGAAGATTGTCCTCTCTGTATGTGCCTGAGCTGGAATTCTTCAACTCATGTAGCATATGTCTGAACCCATCCATGTCTCCCCTACAGTGGATCTGCTCTAAATTTTCTGCTGCTTCTTGAAGCTTCCTGTATCTTGAGTCATAAACCTATTGTTTCTGGCTCAGGACTTTTTTCTTTGACTCACTTCCAGGGGCAGACAACAGTGGAATTTATTAGCTTATAACTCAAATGAAGACCTTACAGTGTTATGTTTCTAAAGTACTCTTTATGCTTCCAAATAACTGTAAGAAATGTTGATAAAATACCACTTTCTCCTGGACAGGAAATTAAAATAATGGTGTCTGGAAGCATTACTTTGAAGTTCACTTTGGTGGAATTCCACAACAGGGATAAGTCAGCATCCAGTGTTGACATTTTCTTCTTCATAAATCTTCATTAGGGGATGTGAGAGATGCAAAGTCATTCTACAACCAGGTGTCTCCAAGGCTTACTGAGTAATTTATTCATTTTATTTATTCACAAATACACTATCACATTTGCTACATATCTACGGATACGGAAGCATAAATAGACTGTCACTGCATGGTTAGAGTATCTGAAGGAATAGCTGGGTACTGATCAGAGTGATGAAGCCCAATCGTACCTATTTTTTCACTAATCCATTTTGCCAACAACATGTACCCAGTTATATGTACCCAGTTATTTCCAAGCACTATTCTATCTTGGGGTACAGAAGTTAAAACCAAGACACTTGAACTTTTTTATGACATACTGTTGATGCCAGAGACACAAGGAAATATTTAAAATAAAATGTTGTGATGATTTTGAGAAAATTAGAATCTAACCAAAATATCCAGTGTATGTAACTGGCCAGACCAGCTACACTTATATATTATTATTTTACTATCTAGAAATCATTTATATTAAGGTACATATCCCTTTAGACAAGTATTCTGTAAACACATATAACATATGTATATAGCCTCATTAGTACTTTGTCTCCTATATGCCCTTCTCTATGACAATTTATAGATATTATAAATAAAACTAATTACCAAGAATCCTAAATTGACTCACACTTTATTGTTGAAAGACTCTGGGACGAGAATCCATAATTTGCTTACCAAATCATCTGTGTTTCTCTGCGTCTTCATAATATCAAAGGAATCTTCATGTTCACTCACAGCCGCTGAATACACACCCAGGCAAACTCTTCTGTTGTATCTCTGTTGTGAGGCTCAAATAACGGGTTCACGAGGAATCGAGATCACTTAGTGCTAGCAATTTGGTTTCTTAAATTTCAAACCAATTTTAAAAGTGGGCCATTCTCCATGTACTGCACTTATGTTTGGGATTCTCAAGTTTTATGATGTGCACCTCATGTAAATTAGAACATAACCTTGAATGAAGGAGGACAGTTCTAAGTTTGTTTTTATAGGAAGATTTCTCTTTTGCTCGTTAACCATATAAGAACATGATTGCCAAGGAAGAAACAGTTTTCTCTTCCTTATGAAAGCATGATTTCTGGTGAAGTCAAGACCTTCAAAAGACTAGTTCTTGCGCATATCTAAGAGGGAACACCAGATGCTCTGTTTCTTAGGGAGTCTTTGGACCTCTCTGATTAGTCTGCTTATACCAAATCATCCTACACCTGACACTGGCAATATTAAGCCACTCAGCTATTACACGCTTAACTCCTGGTTTACAAAGTGGCGGGTTTAATATGGCTTTTTCCTGCATCCTTCATACTGATTTCTCTGTTATGCTTCCCTTTTTTCTCCTCCATTTTCTTACCCCATCACTGCTTTATCCCATCCCCTCACAGCTTTCCCACTCAATGTCACGGACGGTCCCTTTTTTGCTACGTATTGGTGGTGTTGGCCAATAGGATATAAGTATGAGTTTGCTGATTGTGACTTCCCAGAAATATTTGGATTTCCTGATATGAAAAGACAGGTCTGGCTGGATGTCCCTTCACATGTACCTCACCTTCCTTAAGTTCCATCCACTGTGCACTGCAAATTGAGAAGGTATCTAGGAATCATGACATGGCAGGGGTGCAGAAATGAAGATCTACATGGAGGGGACACTGGAGCTGAAAAAAAAAACTTCCTAATGCAAAGAAATCAGTCATATTCATTAATCATATTTTCTTACTTACACCTAAATCCATAAATGGCAGAGTAAGGATTATACAGTGCTCTTCTGAAATGTATACAGTGAAGCCTTTAACATATGGGAAGCGTTTAGCTTACAACTTCCCAACTTCCCTCTGACTTTCCAAAAAAAAAAAATATATATCAATTTAACTTAGTGTCACACAAACTTTCATGTTAATCTCTTAGGACAATATCAGAAAAACAAGACTGAGTGTCTGAAGCAATGGATACTTAAAATACCAGGCTGGAGAGATGGCTCAGTGGTTAAGAGCACTGACTGCTCTTCCAGAGGTCATGAGTTCAATTCCCAGCAACCACATGGCTCACAACCATCTGTAATGAGATCTGGTGCCCTCTTCTGGCCTGCAGTCACATATGCAGGCAGAATGCTGTACATAAAATAAATAAATAAATTAAAAAAAATAACTTTTAGTAGGGACTCTGTTCTCCTTGAACTGCTTGGTGTGTGTTTTTCTCCTCTCTTCTATCAACAGTCTTTGATGCTTCTTTCCTCTCCTAACCAAAGTAGTTCTTCATGTTTCTGACCTGGAAAAAAGACTACGTTTACTACAGACACTGAATGCATTCACACTCACACACACACACAAATCACACACAGTCATACATATACACTCACACATGCAGACTCTCACATACTCATACACACATGAACACACACACAAATTTACACACACTCACATTCACACATTCTTACATACACACTCACAAACTCATACTCACACTAACATACACTCTCATATACACTCACACACACATACTTATATACACACATTCATGCACACACCCCCACACTTAACACACATTAACACATAATCTCATACATACACATATTCACACTCACATTCATTCACACACTCACATTCATTCACACACTCACACATCCGTACACACACACTCATGTACTTATATTCACACACTACACCACATACTCTCATACACACTCACACACATTCATACACACTCATTCATATTCACATACACACTCATGTGGATATGTATATAGTTTTCTAGTATAGTTTAAAAGGTTGAGTAAGATATTTATATAAGTGCAATATAATTAAAAACAGATGAATAGACACAGGAATGTATTTGTGGAATGTAGTGGACACTTCTTCCTGAACTCAGTGATTTTGTGGACTTGGACTTGCCATTACTTCATTCATTCAGAAACTTCACTACTTGTTCCATTATCACCTCCAAAGAAATGTATAGACAAACAGTACAGACAAAGCTTATCTTACTCGAATCACTAACCCTAAAAAAAATGTGTCTTCTGTTGCCAGGTGAAGTGTGGTCTCACCAAAACCAAAGAACAGAGTAAGAGCTGAGGGGCTGTTAGCCATGTCCTTCTCGGTGGTACTCAGATGTCAGCTTGTCTAGGGTTTTCCTAAAAGTACAAGATCCTTCCCCTTTGTTAAGCTTCTCCTAGTGTCTTGTCTTTACAGTTCATGCCTGTAAGACGTCGTCCCAGTTTGAGACAAAGCTGAGTTGATTAGGGTCACAGGAGACTACGTTTAAAAAATATTTGCTGGTAGAAAAGATGGATCTGGAGGCATACATTGCCCCCGGAGTCTTGAGGAAGAGAATCAAGGAGCAAGCTTCTTTGAGACAGAGGTGTGTAGGTCTGTGCCTGCTCACTCAGGTTACAGATGCCATATCCGGGTCTTTCAGGAGAAGGTTTGAAGAGAAGCATTGTAGTAAGCGGTTGTGCTCCTGAGGTCATTCTTTCCACACAGTTGGGTAGTCGTTCTAGACGCTCTTCTAAGTCTAGGTTCCAAAATTTCAAAGATAGTGACTTTGTCTTTCAAGTTCAAGGTGGATTTCAGTATGTAATATAGGGCCTGGAGAGATGGCTCAGCAGTTAAACCTGGCTGTTCCTGTATTCAGGTCAGGTGGCTCACAATCTGTTACAGCTCCATCTCCAGACGATCTAGTGTCCTCTTCTGTTCCTCAGATATCTGTGTATATGTGCCACACACTCATGCAGATAGATACACACAGCAGATAAACACACAAAACCAGAAATAAAAATAAAAGATATATTAAGATAAAATGAAAAAAGAATAGTTGCCCTCTGTGATAGAGAACACAAAATGATTATAATATATTTCAATAGGTGAAGCATTTAATATTTATGTATGGATTACCAAAAATATTTCCATCTCCTGGCAGATTGTCATTTTTCTCAGTGATGCCAAAATAATTGCCCAGATTGATGAACATTAGCGAAAATGCTTATATAGCAAAAGAAAGTTAAAAGTACAATTTATGTCATTTTTTCACTAAATAAAAGTAAACAATTTTGTGAAGAATTATGTTGGAATTGTGATGGGGATTCATTAAATATATAGACTGCTATTGGTAAAATGGTCATTTTTACAACATTAATTCTACCAATCCATGAACCTAGGAGGTATTTTTTTCTACTGATATATTCCTTAATTTCTTTCTTCAGAATTTTAAGGATTTTATCTTACAGTTCTTTCACCTCCCTGCTTAAATTTAGGTTTACACCAAGATATAATTTTTGAAGTTATAGTGAATGTGATTATATCTATCTCTGGTTTGGCTCTCAGTCTAGTGTTCGTATGTAAGAAGGCTACTGAGTTTTATTGCATGCTAATTTTTATATAATCATTTTTTGAAAGTGTTTATTAGCCATAAATTTTTTTCTGGTGAAGTCTTTAGGATTTTTAAAGTGTAGACTCACATCTTGCAAATCAGAATGAATTTACCCCTTCCTTTCTTATTCATATCCACTTTATCTCCTTCTCTTGTCTTATTGCTCTGGATTAGATTGTGTCTACTTTTTAATGTCCATCTCATTTCTTCACTGTGTTTTTCCCAGGATCATGAACAGAAGGCCCAGAAGCAATATTTGGGACACATTACTATTTTCGGTTTAGTCAAAATAATTTTGGATTTTCAATTGTAGAAAACTAAATTGTATGGTGAAGATTTTTTTTATTCTAAATGGAGCTTGGTTTTGGCAAAGCTAAATACAGGCTATAATCATTCATGTGTCTGTGCTTCTAGTGATTGCTCACAAATCTCTTCAATGGGCCCCAGTCAGAGAAAGAAACTGACTCCCCAATTACTCTTGAAAATCCCATGTTCAGATGGCTTGGGTATTGAGTTCTGAAAATCACATAATACAGTCATAATGGTAGAGAACCCCTTTATAACTTGGGGTTCTTTGACAAGATAATCAGTATCATTTTCTCTAACACTCAGGTACTGCTAATTTGAGTATTGCTACTGCATCTTAAGGGTCCTTTCTCTTTTTTGAGAATAGTCATTCCATTGATCTAGCTCCATTGGGTCCCATTGGCCATATTGTTAAAGAGATCAAGCAATGCTTCTTTTGTAAGCTTAAATGATGAGGCTTTCTGCATACATCCAAGTCTTGGTTTATCAGAAGACTTAAAATACTTCAGATGTATTTTCTCACCTATTTACCATCTATTTTTGGACAGTCCCATTATGTAGTCCAGGATAGCTTCAAACACATGGTTTTCCTGCTTCAGCCTTTTGAGTTCTAGCATTATATGGGTGCACACCACCTCATCTAGCTGCCTTACAGTTTTAATTGTTTTTTATTATTTACAGATTTAATTATTAATTATTTTTAAAATGAGCTACAGAAAACTGACATGTCTAGACGCATAGGGGGGTAGAGCATATTTCTTAGAATTTGCCAAGTAGCTGTCTGTAAACATTTTTTATTTTACTTTAAATAAAAAGTAATTATAAAACTGAAAGATAAGAACAACTCCTAGGAATACAGATTTGTAAAACTAGGCTAGTTCTGAAGTTTCTTGGGGAATAGTTAGAAACCTTGATCTAAAATAGGATCTTAGGGTTGAGAAAATGTGCATAAAATTAAAGAGTAAAAATATAACAAATCACTCAGAATATTCTCTTTCATACTCATTTTAATGTATGAAATCAAATGAGCATATAAATAAAGAGGTCTAATTATCATTTTGTGAAAGACTATAACTTCCAGTAGGAAGATCATAAGGAAACAGGAAAATCCAACTTAAAATGCCAGGGCTGTTAGGAGGAGTTGATTCTCCTAACAAGATATCTCACGATCTGGATAGAAACTTTTGCTGCCAAATAACAAGTACAGTTTGAAACGTTCTGATGTGGTGTTGACAGGACTCAGGATCCAACTTAAAAAGAGCTCCCTCTGGCCCAGCTACGACAATCTGAGCATCAGAAATAAAGTCAAAATTGCATTTGATTAGAACAGCAGAGCCTAGAAGAAGCCATTATTTGTAAAAGAAAATGCACTTATTTTTTACTCTCATAAATTACAGTGAACTCAGACTAACTTCTCAAGTGGAATTAGGGCGCCTAAGTTTCATATTCTCTCTGCCTCTCTGTCTCAGTCTCTCTATGTCTGTGTCTGTGTCTGTCTGTCTGTCTGTCTGTCTGTCTGTCTGTTTCTCTCTCTCTCTCTCTCTCTCTCTCTCTCTCTCACACACACACACACACACACACACTTCAGAAGCACTTCACTATGGCAAATATACAGTCTCTAGACATATCTCTGAATACTTCCAAGAACAGAGAGTACAGAGGGCATTTTATGCCTTCTCTTTCATTCTCCAATTTTAGAATGTGATGGTTTAAAACTTCTAATTAGATGAAAACTTGTAGTTCATCAATTAATCCTCAAATTATTTGACCAATTGTCTTTATGTATTTAACAGGATTTGGCATATAAGGAGCACCTTGTGATAGTATCTGATCTGGGATTAAAATTTGGTAAAATTTTAATAAAATTTTATGGTTTTGTTTGAGCATATTCGACAAGGTTAGTTACTAATACTACTCAAAGGATGCTGTGTGTTTCATAAGGTAGTCTTCCAGCTTGGAACTTCAGAGCAAGATACAGATTTAAACTCAGTATGTGCTTAATGGACTCTGCCAAAATGTTTAAAAAGACAGAGTAATAAATTAACAACAGCAACAATAAACCCTCAGACAAAAAACAAACAAACAAACAAAAAAAAACAACAAATACAAACAAAACAAAACAAAGCAAAACCAAGCAATCAAACAACCAAGCAAAAAACCCTGAAATAAAACCAATTAACCTACAATACTCTAAACCCCAAACTTTAAACCTGTGGAATGAGAGACTTCAACCCTAACAAGTGCCCTTTACACATTTGGTCTTGGAGCTGAGACTAAGAGCTTTGAGGGCTGAGCTACCTCTCTGGATCATTTTTATTTATATGCTAATGACAGGGAATTTTAAAAATGTCATTAGCCCTAAGTAATTTTCCCCTGTGTGATGTATTGTATTATATCTTGTCTCTTTTGTCTTGCCATGCCTAGGGTGAATGACAGCAGTTTTAACAAAAGCCTAGCCCACTCTGGTTTCCCTCCCATCCTCCCATATGTATTATGGGCTTATTTTTGCAACCTCTTTTTCTGAAAGCGTGATCACTACTCAGAGCAGTTTGTTCCTTCTCCTTTTCATTTGCATAAACAGAAAGGTGTCAGGAGGGTGAGAAAGTCACGTTCTCAGGCAGCAGATGAGTATATATTCCTTTTTGGAAATGAGAAGAAAGGAAAACTATTCTGGAGCCATTTTCTTCTGGAGTGCTTCTCCCTCCTTGAAGTCCATGATGAGAACGGACAAGTTCATGAGCTCCTGGACCACCATGCCTCCCTAGCAGAGAATGTGTGGATTTGAAGCAAGCAGAGTTCCGGTGTCTTACTTGCAGTTTGCAGTTGGTGGGAATTAACCATCGTATTCTGCATCTTTGTAGCGTTCTTTCACATATCAAAGGAAGAAGAATGTTTACGTCAACAGCTTTTGGGATAGCCCCTGCTCCAGTTGTTTAGGATCCACATCAAGACCAAGTTGCACTTCTGCTACATACATGTGGGGAAGTTTAGTTCCAGCCCTGTATGTTCTTTGGTTGGTGGTTCAGTCTCTGAGAGTCCCAGAGATCCAGGTTAGTTGATTTTGTTGGAGCTTCCTGTGGAGTTCCTATCCCCTTCAGCGTCTGCAGTCCTTCCTCCTATTCTCCCATAAGAATTCTCAAGCCCCGTCCACTGGCTGTGGGTCTCTGAATATATCTGGCTCAGCTGCTGGGTAGAGCCTCTCAGAGGATAGATTTGTTAGCTCTCTGCAAGTATAATAGAGTACCATTAATAGTGTCAGGGATTGGCGCTAGCCAATGGGATGGATGGCAAGTTGGACGGGTTATTGGTTGACCATTCCCTCAGTCTCTGCTCCATCCTCCGTGCCTGCGTTTCTTTTAGTCAGGATAAATTTGGAGCCGAAAGTCCTGTGGGTGGTTTGGTGTCGCTCTGCTGTTGCCTGTGTGTTGGATGTTTTTCTAGCTGGGCTGCCTCGTCTAGTCTCAGTAGGAGAGGATACACACAGATTTGAAGAGACTTGATGTAGCATGAACTGGGGGATACCCAGGGAGGCCCTCACCTGTTCAAAGGAGAAGGGAAGGATTGAGGTAGGGAGTGACCAGGAGAGGGTCAGTAAGCATATGCAATGTGAATAAGTAAAATAAACAAAGAACCAACCCAAGAAAAACCTCACACTATAATTATGCAAGATGCTACCATCATTGGAGTGGAGAAAGAGGTTGTGGTGGTTTGAGTGTTTTGCCCAGGGAGCAGCAATATGTGGAGGTTTGGCTTTGCTGCAATAGGTGTTGCCTTATTAGAGAAAGTATGCCACTGTGGGCATGGGCTTTAAAAGCCTCATCCTAGCTGCCTGGTCTTCTTCTAGTGTCCTGCAGATGAAGACGTAGAACTCTCAGCTTCTCCTGCACCATGCCTGTCTGGATGCTGCAAATGTTCTCACCTTGATGATAATTGGACTGAACCTCTGAACCTGTACCAGCCCCAATTCAATGTTGTCATTTATAAGAGTTGCCTTGGTCACGTTGTCTGCTCACAGCAGTAAACCCTAACAAAGGCAAAAGTATTAGGTGAAAGTAGCCAGCACTTCTCTATTTTAGTTTCTTAAAGCTGTATGAAAATATACAACTATTTAAAAAAAAAAAAGAAACGGCCGGCGGATCCCTGCCCTCAGCAGCTCTCTGCTCCCAGGCCCCCTGGAGGGGAGTTCTCGCCGCCTGGTCGGGCGGGCACTCCTGAGGCAGCAGAGCGGAGGAGACCACCAATGCTGCCCACCCCTGCCCACATCCCTGGCCCAGGAGGAAACTGTTAACGGCTTCTGGGTACCTGTAGAGGAGGGCCCAGGAGCAACAGGTCCACCGCGTCTGAGACACCGCACCTGAAGGGACCGACCGGATAAACAGTTCTCTGCACCCAAATCCCGTGGGAGGGAGAGCTAAACCTTCAGAGAGGCGGACACGCCTGGGAAACCAGAAGAGACTGCACGCTGCACACAGTACTGAGCCCAGAGGAAAACACCAAAAGATATCTGGAACCCTGGTGCACGGAACCTCCCGGAAGGGGCGGCGCAGATCTTCCTGGTTGCTGCCGCAGCGGAGAGCCCGTGGGCAGCACCCCGCAAGCGAACTTGAGCCTCGGGTCAAGTGAGTTGCCTGGTGAACTCAAGACACAGGTCCACAGGAACAGCTGAAGACCTGTAGAGAGGAAAAACTACACGCCCGAAAGCAGAACACTCTGTCCCGATAACTGGAAGAAAGAAAACAGGAAAACAGGTCTACTGCACTCCTGACACACAGGCTTATAGGACAGTTTAGCCACTGTCAGAAATAGCAGAACAAAGTAACACTAGAGATAATCTGATGGCGAGAGGCAAGCGCAGGAACCCAAGCAACAGAAACCAAGACTACCTGGCACCATCGGAGCCCAATTCTCCCATCAAAACAAACATGGAATATCCAAACACACCAGAAAAGCAAGATCTAGATTCAAAATCATATTTGACCATGATGCTGGAGGACTTCAAGAAAGACGTGAAGAACTCCCTTAGAGAACAAGTAGAAGCCTACAGAGAGGAATCGAAAAAATGCCTGAAAGAATTCCAGGAAAATATAAATAAACAAGTAGAAGCCCATAGAGAGGAGACACAAAAATCCCTGAAAGAATTCCAGGAAAACATAAATAAACAAGTAGAAGCCCATAGGGAGGAGACACAAAAATCCCTGAAATAATTCCAGGAAAACACAATCAAACAGTTGAAGGAATTAAAAAAAATGGAAATAGAAGCAATCAAGAAAGAACACATGGAAACAACCCTGGATATAGAAAACCAAAAGAAGAGACAAGGAGCTGTAGATACAAGCTTCACCAACAGAATACAAGAGATGGAAGAGAGAATCTCAGGAGCAGAAGATTCCATAGAAATCATTGACTCAACTGTCAAAGATAATGTAAAGCGGAAAAAGCTACTGGTCCAAAACATACAGGAAATCCAGGACTCAATGAGAAGATCAAACCTAAGGATAATAGGTATAGAAGAGAGTGAAGACTCCCAGCTCAAAGGACCAGTAAATATCTTCAACAAAATCATAGAAGAAAACTTCCCTAACCTAAAAAAAGAGATACCCATAGGCATACAAGAAGCCTACAGAACTCCAAATAGATTGGACCAGAAAAGAAACACCTCCGTCACATAATAGTCAAAACACCAAACGCACAAAATAAAGAAAGAATATTAAAAGCAGTAAAGGGAAAAAGGCCAAGTAACATATAAAGGCAGACCTATCAGAATCACACCAGACTTTTCGCCAGAAACTATGAAGGCCAGAAGATCCTGGACTGATGTCACACAGACCCTAAGAGAACACAAATGCCAGCCCAGGTTACTGTATCCTGCAAAACTCTCAATCAACATAGATGGAGAAACCAAGATATTCCATGACAAAACCAAATTTACACAATATCTTTCTACAAATCCAGCACTACAAAGGATAATAAAGGGTAAAGCCCAACATAAGGAGGCAAGCTATACCCTAGAAGAAGCAAGAAACTAATCGTCTTGGCAACAAAACAAAGAGAAGAAAAGCACACAAACATAACCTCACATCCAAATATGAATACAACCGGAAGCAATAATCACTATTCCTTAATATCTCTCAACATCAATGGCCTCAACTCTCCAATAAAAAGACATAGATTAACAAACTGGATATGCAACGAGGACCCTGCATTCTGCTGCCTACAGGAAACACACCTCAGAGACAAAGACAGACACTACCTCAGAGTGAAAGGCTGGAAAACAACTTTCCAAGCAAATGGTCAGAAGAAGCAAGCTGGAGTAGCCATTCTAATATCAGATAAAATCAATTTTCAACTAAAAGTCATCAAAAAAGATAAGGAAGGACACTTCATATTCCTCAAAGGAAAAATCCACCAAGATGAACTCTCAATCCTAAATATCTATGCCCCAAATACAAGGGCACCTACATACGTAAAAGAAACCTTGCTAAAGCTCAAAACACACATTGCACCTCACACAATAATAGTGGGAGATTTCAACACCCCACTCTCATCAATGGACAGATCATGGAAACAGAAATTAAACAGAGATGTAGACAGACTAAGAGAAGTCATGAGCCAAATGGACTTAACGGATATTTATAGAACATTCTATCCTAAAGTAAAAGGATATACCTTCTTCTCAGCTCCTCATGGCACTTTCTCCAAAATTGACCATATAATTGGTCAAAAAACGGGCCTCAACAGGTACAGAAAGATAGAAATAATCCCATGCATGCTATCAGACCACCACGGCCTAAAGCTGGTCTTCACTAACAATAAGGGAAGAATTCCCACATATACGTGGAAACTGAACAATGCTCTACTCAATGATAACCTGGTCAAGGAAGAAATAAAGAAAGAAATTAAAAACTTTTTTAGAATTTAATGAAAATGAAGGTAAACATACCCAAACTTATGGGACACAATGAAAGCTGTGCTAAGAGGAAAACTCATAGCGCTGAGTGCCTGCAGAAAGAAACAGGAAAGAGCATATGTCAGCAGCTTGACAGCACACCTAAAAGCTCTAGAACAAAAAGAAGCAAATACACCCAGGAGGAGTAGAAGGCAGGAAATAATCAAACTCAGAGCCGAAATCAACCAAGTAGAAACAAAAAGGACCATAGAAAGAATCAACAGAACCAAAAGTTGGTTCTTTGAGAAAATCAACAAGATAGATAAACCCTTAGCCAGACTAACGAGAGGACACAGAGAGTGTGTCCAAATTAACAAAATCAGAAATGAAAGGGAGACATAACTACAGATTCAGAGAAAATTCAAAAAATCATCAGATCTTACTATAAAAGCTTATATTCAACAAAACTTGAAAATCTGCAGGAAATGGACAATTTCCTAGACAGATACCAGGTACCGAAGTTAAATCAGGAACAGATAAACCAGTAAAACAACCCCATAACTCCTAAGGAAATAGAAGAAGTCATTAAAGGTCTCCCAACCAAAAAGAGCCCAGGTCCAGACGGGTTTAGTGCAGAATTCTATCAGACCTTCATAGAAGACCTCGTACCAATATTATCCAAACTATTCCACAAAATTGAAACAGATAGAGCACTACCGAATTCCTTCTATGAAGCCACAATTACTCTTATACCTAAACCACACAAAGACCCAACAAAGAAAGAGAACTTCAGACCAATTTCCCTTATGAATATCGATGCAAAAATACTCAATAAAATTCTGGCAAACCGAATCCAAGAGCACATCAAAACAATCATCCACCATGATCAAGTAGGCTTCATCCCAGGCATGCAGGTATGGTTTAATATACGGAAAACCATCAACGTGATCCATTATATAAACAAACTGAAAGAGCAAAACCACATGATCATTTCATTAGATGCTGAGAAAGCATTTGACAAAATTCAACACCCCTTCATGATAAAAAGTCCTGGAAAGAATAGGAATTCAAGGCCCATACCTAAACATAGTAAAAAGCCATACAGCAAACCAGTTGCTAACATTAAACTAAATGGAGAGAAACTTGAAGCAATCCCACTAAAATCAGGGACTAGACAAGGCTGCCCACTCTCTCCCTACTTATTCAATATAGTTCTTGAAGTTCTAGCCAGATCAATCAGACAACAAAAGGAGGTCAAGGGGATACAGATCGGAAAAGAAGAAGTCAAAATATCACTATTTGCAGATGATATGATAGTATATTTAAGTGATGCCAAAAGTTCCACCAGAGAACTACTAAAGCTGATAAACAACTTCAGCAAAGTGGCTGGGTATAAAATTAACTCAAATAAATCAGTAGCCTTCCTCTACACAAAAGAGAAACAGGCCGAGAAAGAAATTAGGGAAATGACACCCTTCATAATAGACCCAAATAATATAAAGTACCTCGGTGTGACTTTAACCAAGCAAGGGAAAGATCTGTACAATAAGAACTTCAAGACTCTGAAGAAAGAAATTGAAGAAGATCTCAGAAGATGGAAAGATCTCCCATGCTCATGGATTGGCAGGATTAATATAGTAAAAATGGCCATTCTACCAAAAGCGATCTACAGATTCAATGCAATCCCCATCAAAATACCAATCCAATTCTTCAAAGAGTTAGACAGAACAATTTGCAAATTCATCTGGAATAACAAAAAACCCAGGATAGCTAAAACTATCCTCAACAATAAAAGGACTTCAGGGGGAATCACTATCCCAGAACTCAAGCAGTATTATAGAGCAATAGTGATAAAAACTGCATGGTATTGGTACAGAGACAGACAGATAGACCAATGGAACAGAATTGAAGACCCAGAAATGAACCCACACACCTATGGGCACTTGATTTTTGACAAAGGAGCCAAAACCATCCAATGGAAACAAGATATCATTTTCAGCAAATGGTGCTGGTTCAACTGGAGATCAACATGTAGAAGAATGCAGATCGATCCATGCTTATCACCCTGTACAAAGCTTAAGTCCAAGTGGATAAAGGACCTCCACATCAAACCAGATACACTCAAACTAATAGAAGAAAAACTAGGGAAGCATTTGGAACACATGGGCACTGGAAAAAATTTCCTGAACAAAACACCAATGGCTTATGCTTTAAGATCAAGAATCGACAAATGGGATCTCATAAAACTGCAAAGCTTCTGTAAGGCAAAGGACACTGTGGTTAGGACAAAACGACAACCAACAGATTGGGAAAAGATCTTTACCAATCCTACAACAGATAGAGGGCTTATATCCAAAATATACAAAGAACTCAAGAAGTTAGACCACAGGGAGACAAATAACCCTATTAAAAAATGGGGTTCAGAGCTAAACAAAGAATTCACAGCTGAGGAATACCGAATGGCCGAGAAACACCTAAAGAAATGTTCAACATCGTTAGTCATAAGGGAAATGCAAATCAAAACAACCCTGAGATTTCACCTCACACCAGTGAGAATGGCTAAGATCAAAAACTCAGGTGACAGCAAATGCTGGCGAGGATGTGGAGAAAGGGAACACTCCTCCATTGTTGGTGGGGTTGCAGACTGCTACAACCATTCTGGAAATCAGTCTGGAGGTTCCTCAGAAAATTGGACATTGAACTGCCTGAGGATCCAGCTATACCTCTCCTGGGCATATACCCAAAAGATGCCCCAACATATAAAAAAGACACGTGCTCCACTATGTTCATCGCAGCCTTATTTATAATAGCCAGAAGCTGGAAAGAACCCAGATGCCCTTCAACAGAGGAATGGATACAGAAAATGTGGTACATCTACACAATGGAATATTACTCAGCTATCAAAAACAATGACTTTATGAAATTCAGTAGGCAAATGGTTGAACTGGAAAATATCATCCTGAGTGAGCTAACCTAATCACAGAAAGACATACATGGTATGTACTCATTGATAAGTGGCTATTAGCCCAAATGCTCGAATTACCCTAGATGCCTAGAACAAATGAAACTCAAGACGGATGATTAAAAAGTGAATGCATATCGCTCCTGAGAGACACAGCCAGAATACAGCAAATACAGAGGCGTATGCCAGCAGGAAACCACTGAACTGAGAACAGGACCCCCGTTGAAGGAATCAGAGAAAGAACTGGAAGAGCTTGAAGGAGCTCGAGACCCCATATGTACAGCAATGCCAACCAAACAGAGCTTCCAGGGACTAAGCCACTACCCAAAGACTATACATGGACTGACCCTGGACTCTGACCTCATAGGTAACAATGAATATCCTAGTAAGAGCACCAGTGGAAGGGGGAAGCCCTGGGTCCTGCTAAGACTGAACCCCAGTGAACTAGACTGTTGGGGAGAGGGAAGCAAGGGGGGGGGTTGGGAGGAAACACCCATAAGGAAGGGGAGGGGAGGGGATGTTTGCCCGGAAACCGGGAAAGGAATAACACTCTAAATGTATATAAGAAATACTCAAGTTAATAATAATAAAAAAAATTAAAAAAAAGAAACATCAATAGAATAACAGTAAAACCCTTAGCCAGAAAAAGAGTGTTTAAGTCTTGTAGATGAAAATTTCTTTAAATATTTATGACATTCTTCTTTGCGACTTTGGGTTAGATGAGAGTGACTTGTAGATGCCAAAAAGTTCTGCAATTTAATCTCCCGAGTGTCTATTTTAAGTGGTTTTGTGTAGATTTTAAATTGTCACTTCAGAAATAATTTTCATATTTATTTTCAGAAGGCAGAAGTCATAGGAATTCAATTTATAGGCAACGTGGATTAATATAATTGCAGGTTGGTGAAGAGAAGCAATGTGCATCTTAATATATATGGAGCCAGTGTGATTTACTGGTTTAGTGCATGAGCCAAAACTCACCAGGAGTATTTCTTTAATCACAGAAATGTATCTATGATAACAAGCAGAAAAGAAATTTATCAGCAACTTGTGAAGATTTAACAAATTTGAAGGTTAGAAACCACATTTTGAAATAGGAAGAGACACATGAGACAAGGAAAAAAATCAATATCTCAAGGTAAGAATCATCAGATGAATGGGGAGGAGCTTCTCCTTAAAGAACTACAGTCCTTTTCCCAATTCTAGTGATTATGATCCTCTCCTTTCCAAAGTTAACCTAGTGGAATGAAAAAAATCAATCTTTGAACTCTTCTAAATGTTCTGTGTCCTATCTGTCTGTCTGTCTATCTATCTATCTATCTATCTATCTATCTATCTATCTATCTATCTATCTATCTGTCTATCTATCTATCTATCCATTTATTTTTCAATGCAGGGCCTTGGCCATGATCTGCAACTACTCTATCATTGGATTATACACATAGTCCATTTGCCACTTTAATATGACTATTCAAAATGAGAGGTGACTCCTCAAGAGGAAATCATGAGGCTTTAGGGATTGCCTTTTCAATGGATGATGTGGCAAAACTGAGTGTCCACACGAAGATATTGGAGGTAGATCACTACCTCTCACCAGTTCAATCTGAAAAGGATTCAGGTAAGACCTGGAATTATAAACCTATTAGAAGAAAATGCAGGGCAAATGCTCCATACCTTAGAATGGGGAAAATAGACTAAAAGATTACATTAAACAAGAAAGTTTCTTTGCAGAAAGGAAAAAATTGACAAAGTGAAGAGGAACTGAAAGAATGAGGGAAATATTTTCAAATTATAGATCTAGCAAGAGGATAATGGTTCGAATATGAAGTGATATTGAACTCCAAACATAACTATAGAATAAACAATGAATACACACAGATACAATGAACAATGAGGGACATATCAGAATATGTATTTCTCAAAAAAGACACTCAGGTGGTCTAGGGAGATAGGAAAATAATTATCAGTGCCACTAATTTGAGAAAAGTAAATCAAAACCGCAATACAATCTCACCGCACTTTAGTGAAAGTGCAAAAGTGCACCAAACGTGAAGGAGACAAACCCAGAAAAGGACATGGAGACACAGAAACCCTTTAACATTGTGATTATAGAAAACATTGTGGGATTTCCTTAAAAAATGGAGCCATGATATGACAGCCCACTCTTGAGGAAGTAGAACCAGGAGGAAATGAAATAGGACCGCTGAGCGATGTCTCTATGAACGTGTTCAGTGTGGCACTGTCAACAAAAAATGGAACTAGAAAAAATCCTCCTGGGTAAGGTAACCCAGACCCAGAAAGACACACATAGTATATACTCAATCATATGTGGATATTAGCTGTGAACTGAAGGATAACCATGCTATAATTCATACTCCTAAGGAAACTAAGTACAAGGAGGACTGGTGGAAGGGGCAGGCACATGATTATCTCTGTCAAGGGGAAGTAGATTAAACATGGTGGGTGGCTGGGGGGTGTTCTGTGGAGGTGGGTCTGGAGACAGGAGGGATCGGGTGTGGGGAGAATGGTGGGACAGAGTTGTTGTCAAAAGTATTTAAATTCCAGCCTGGAGCTTCTACCCTGCTTTAGATCATTGAGTTCCTGGATTGAAAAACACACTCACAGCCTTTATATTTACAATAAGCCTTAAGCAGCACAAGAGCTGGGCAGCTGCCTACCCTCCATGCTGTGAGAATCTAATTTCCTATCGATAACCCTGAGTTATTACTTACTACTTACTGTGTTTCCTATGGGTTGCTCTTCACTCCAATTGGCTAGCCCACAGGGCCATGCTTTTATGGCTCAGCTAGCCAATGGCTGCTTTTCCTTCTCTCTCCTGCACGTTCTTCTTTTTTATTTCCTCTGACCCCAAGTCCAGAAAACCTAAAGTCCACCAAAGTCTCTCCTGCCCAGCTATTGGCTGTTGGCATCTTTATTTACCCATCAGAAATAACTTGGGGGCAGGGTAACTCAGCCTCTTACTCTCTCCTCTCTGGGGAAACCAGTCTTGGGGGCCCCAAAATAGCATTAGAATACAAGCAGCATTAGGCCAACCCACTGCAGGGAGTAGTGGGAGAGACAGCTGGAATGAGGGAGCGTCTCTGGGATGAGCTAGAACCTAGTGCAATGGAATTTCCCGGGAATCCTTGCCCCTAACAATGGAGGATAGTCTGGACCTGCCATGTCCTATAAGACTTCCAGTGGAGTAGTTGGGACATCAACCCACTCACAAAACCTTTGACCTACAATTTGTTCTGCCTACAAGATGTACTAGGGTAAAGGTAGCACAGAAACTGTAGGAGTGGCCAACCAGTGATTGCTTCAACTTGAGACCCATGACATGACAGGGAGCCCACCCCTAACACTGCCCAGAGAGCCAGGAACCAGAGGCTGGAAAGCCCAGAGAAGTAGGATAGAAAATGATTCCTAATGATATTCTGCTGTACTCATAGATTAGTACCTAGCCCAATTGTCAGTTGCTGGGTAAAGACCAACAACTGATGGAAATGGATGCAGAAACCCAAAGCCAAACAGTAGGTGGAGTTCAGGGAATTCTGTGGAAGAGGGGAGGGAGGATTCAGAAAGCCAGAGAGGTCAAGAACACCACAAGAAAACCCACAGAATCAATCAACCTGGAGTCACATGGGATTACAGAGACTGAACCTATAACCAGGAAGCCTGCATGGGACTGGCCTAGGCTCCCTGCACATATGTTATAGTTATGTAGCTTGGTCTTCTTGGGGGACTCTTCAACAGTGGGAGCAGGGGCTGTCTCTGACTCTGTTGCCTGATTTTGGGTTGCCTCATCTAGCCGCAATAAAAGGGGAGGTGCCTAGCCTTACTGTAACTTTATAAGTCATGTTAGGTTGATACCCATGGGAGGCCTTTCCTTTTCTGAAGAGAAACAGAGGAGTGGATGGGAGTAGAGCAGAGGGGAAGAAGGGGGAGGGGCTTGGAGGAGAGGAGGGAGGAGAAACTATGGTTGGGATGTAAAATAAAGAATATATATTGTTTTGTATGAATAAAGGTCAGTTGGCAAACCATTTAAATATTTAAATGTCCATCACTTGATAAATTGTTAAAGAAAATGTGAAATATATATATTTCAGATACAAAGAAAAACCCTGCCTTCTGTGACGGCAAGGGTGACACTGGAGATCATTATAGTAAATGACATAAGTCAGACACAGAAGGATGAGCACAGTATCAACTCTTACTCACATGTGGCTGCTAAGGAGGTTTATTACTAGAAACTGAGAATAGAAGAATGATTACTAGAGCCTGGGAAGACTTGGTGGTGGTGGGGCACACAGGAATAGATCTTAAGTTGTCGTTAGAGTCAAAAGTTCTAGAGTGCTTTCAATAGAGTCTCTACAGAGACTGATTACATTCTTTATGTTTCAGAGAGCTGAAAGAAAGGAATGAGAGTGTTTATTCTATATAAAAGTGATAAGTAATTTAGGAGACAAGTATGTGTAACCTAGATATATAGTTGTGTAAAAGTATCATATAAATGTACTAAGTGAAACTTTAACCTTAGCTCTAGCCTATAATCATAAGATGTGCCACTAAAATGTACAGTTTTAAAATTTTTATCTATTAGTTAAAATGAATTTCATTTTAAAGACAGACTTTTATTTTTTAATTTTATTTCTCTTGGATATTTTATGTATTTACATTTCAAATGTTGTTTATCCCCTTTCCCCCCCTCTCCCATACCCCATCCACCCTTCCCTGCTTCTATGAGGAAGCTCCCATTCCCACCCACCCACTCCAACCTCAACACCCTGGCATTACCCTACATTGGGGAAACAAGCCTTCACAGGACCAATGTATTTTCTTCCCATTGATGCTGGACAATGCCATCCTGTGCTACATATGGCTGGAGTTGTGGGTCTCTCCGTGTGCACTCATTGGTTGGTGGTTTAGTTCCTGGGAGCTCTGGTGGGGTCTGGTTGATTGATATTGTTGTTCTTCCTATGGTGTTGCAAACCCCTTCAGCTCCTTCAGTCTTTTCTCTAACTCCTCCATTGGAGTCCCCTTGTTCAGTCCAATGGTTAGCTGCAAGCGTCCTCACCTGTATCAGTAGGGTTCTGGCCTCTTAGGGTACACCCATATCTGGCTCCTATAAGCAAGCATTTCTTAGCATCAGCAATAGTGACTGAGTTTGGTGGAGCATATGGGATAGATCCCCAGGTGGGGTAGACTCTGGATGACTTTTCCTTCAGTTCCTGCTTCACTTCTTGTGCCTGTATTTCCTCCCATGAGTATTTTGTTCTCCCTTCTAAGAAGGAATGAAGCCTCCACATTTTGGTCTTCCTTATTTTTGGGCTTCATATGATCTGTAAATTTTTTCTTAGTTATTCTAAGTTTTTGGGCTAATATGCACTTATCAGTGAGTGCATACCATTTGTGTTCTTTTGTGAATGTGTTACCTCACTTAGGATGATAATTTCTAGTTTCATCTAGAATTTCATGTAGTCATTGTTTTTAATATCTGAGTTGTACTCCATTGTGTAGATGTACCACATATTCTGTATCCATTCCTCTATTGAAGGGCATCTGGGTTCTTTCCAGCTTCTGGCTATTATAAATAAGGCTGCTATGAGCATAGTAGAGCATGTGTCTTTGTTGTATGTTGAAGCATCTTTTGGGCATATGCCCAGGAGTGGTATAGCTAGGTGTTCAGGTAGGACTATTTCCAATTTTCTGAGGAACCACTGACTGTACGACCAGCTTGAATTCCACCAACAGTGGAGGAGTGCTCCTCTTTCTCCACATCCTTGACAGCGTCTATTGTCACCTGAGTTTTCGATCTTAGCGATTCTGACTGGTATGAGATGGTATATCAGGGTTGTTTTGATTTGCATTTCCCTGATGACTAAGGATGTTGAACATTTTTTTAGGTGCTTCTTAGCTATTTGGTATTCCTCTGTTGAGAATTCTTTGTTTAACTCTGTAGCCCATTTTTAATAGGATTATTTGATTCTCTGGAGTCTAACTTCTTGAGTTCTTTATATATATTAGATATTAATCCTTTATGGGATGTAGGATTGGTAAAGACCTTTTCCCAATCTATTGGTTGCCGTTTTGTCCTATGAACAGTGTCCTTTGCCTTACAGAAACTTTGTAATTTTATGAGACCCCATTTATCAATTCTTGATCTTAGAGCATAAGTCATTGGTGTTCTGTTCAGGCACTTTTTCCCTGTGCCTATGTGTTGGAGGCTCTACTAGTTGCATTGTATCTAGTTTTATGTGGAGATCTTCGATCCACTTGGACTTGAGCTTTGTACAAGGAGATAAGAATGGGTCAATTTGCATTCTTCTACATGCTGACCAACAGTTCAACCAGCACCATTAATTGAAAATGCTGTCTTTTTTTTTCCATTGGATAGTTTTAGCTTCTTTGTCAAAGATCAAGTGACCATAGGTGTGTGGGTTCAATTCTGGGTCTTCAATTCTATTCCACTGATCTACTTGCCTGTGTCTGTACCAATACCATGCAGTTATTTTTTTATCACGATCACTCTGTAATAAAGACACACTTTTTTTTTTCGGAGCTGAGGACCGAACCCAGGGCCTCGCGCTTGCTAGGCAAGCACTCTACCACTGAGCTAAATCCCCAACCCCAAGACACACTTTTAAAGAAGAAATTGATAGTGGTTATTGAAGTGCAAAAATTAACAGTTGGCTGTAGAGATGGCTCAGAAGATAAACTAACAGATATGCCTGAGTGACTTCTGGATCCTCCAAGATGGCAGGAAAGACCCAACGTTCCAAATAGGTGTCCTCTGACTTAACACACATGCCATGGCATGTACACACCAGCACAGACACACATACACACACCCCACACACAAAAATAGATAGGTTTTATTAGTTTAGCTTGGCTTGTTAATACTAGTATGGTAATCAACCAATGGCAAGGTATTCAACCTCCCTAGCTCAGGTTTTTTTAAATTATAATTTGATAATCTTATTTTGTTGGCTTATTTTAAGTGCTGAATAAGAGCACTGGAAAACTCCAGGCATGTAAGATTATTTAATCAGTATTGATAACCATCAGCATTTTGCAGTTTCCAAAGGTCTTTTATACACAGATCCTTTCGATTCTCCCACTTCTGTTCTCTCTGTAGAGAAGTCTGTCAGTGTGATGGTTTTGAGAAGCTGACAAGAGATGGGACAGAATTTTCTTTCCAATCAGAAAATAGGTCTAAGTAAAATTCAAAGAAAACTTCATCAACAACATTGGGAACATTTATAACTGCGAATGTCCTGTGTCCTGAAGTACATGCAGGATGCTATTGGCCTTGCAATCCAGTTCTGTGACCTCATGTTTTATTGTGATGATTTCCAAATTTCTGACATTTTGAAAGCATGTCATTGGCATTGCTAACCTGTGGAGAGTACAGAAAAGTAACCTGTCGCACTCTTTAGAATTTTCCAAAGCAATTTGCTGTTGAGTGTGTGGGCAGGTCTGCATTTGTCTTTCCTCTAGCCTGACACCCAGACACCCACACATAAGGGTGAGCCAGGCTTCTTCATACCAAGCAAGATTTTCAGCTTTGATAACTTTACTAAGTTTTGCAAGAATACACCCCAGCCATGCCGAACAGCCACCTAGTATAAAACTATGTTTGCAGAAACCAGAAGGAAGCTAGCATTGTCTCACTGCTTATCGATGAAGCACATGGTTCTTTACTGCTCTCCCTGATACCAGGAAGCAGATGTCTGATTGTTGCAAGTATCATTCTCCAACTGTGTGCCCGAAGCAGGCAAGAAAAGAGCCAGACAGTTGAGCGTGCACATTGAATTGCTTGGGGACCTGTTGACTGGAGTCTTGCCCAGCCTTCTGATTTTTGTGATTCCTTCTTTAAGTATCTGAAGTGAGATGTTGACAATGGGTTCCATTGTCAATCATCTGGTGAGACCGTAGGCCTGCCTGTATATTCAACCTCTTCTGTGTTCACTTTTTGCTGCCTTGAATATGAAGTTTTAGCATCTAAGACTGTGTGTCCTTTGAGACTGTGAACTAGAGGGATGCTGGGAATTGGATTTTCTTTGTTTGTATCCTTTAGTGTTTCTCCGAGTGAATTATTTGACCAACACACTGACATCAGCAAGGAGTCTTCCAGGAATGGAACAGAATGGACTCAGGATCTACTCTACACAACTCAATGAATGGATGGCTATGTGTTTTAAAACATACTCCATCTCACTAGGCATGATGTATGCATGTGTAATGCTGGGTAATGTCTAATGTGTAATGTGTAATGTGTTTTGTATATGGTATAGTTAAATAGTAGTGGAGGCATATAGCATAAAAAATTAATGTGAGATATGTAATTGCCATTTAGGGAACATTCTTCACTGTCCCTTTTTCCTGTTTGTCCCTTCACAATCTGTGACTCTTAAACTGTGGAGGCTGTCTACCATTAGAGATGTATAAAGTTGAGAGTTTCTGTATCTACTTGTTCAGCTCAGAAAACTGAAGTAAGTGATTGCTAATGAGGAAGAAGTGGGTCACTACACATTGAGTCTAGGTTCTTTATGATTATCGCGATGAGCGTTATAATTAATAAGGCACAAAGTCAGGTCCTCACACCTCACCATCACCACATCATCTACTTCATTCACTATTAATCACATCCTAGTACTCATGGGAATTGGAACAGAAACTCTCAAACTGCAGGAATGCACACACACACACACACACACACACACACACACACACACACACACACACACAGTGCACCACATTCTATAGTGTGAATGTGGAAGTCAGAAGACAATCTGAAGGAGTCAGCTTTCTTCTTCCTCTATGTGTATTCCAGATATCAAACTCTGGTCATCAGACTTAACCAATTTTCAATTTTTAATTAAAGGATAGGACTTGCTTTCAGAGTAGGAATTTGTGAGAGTGCCTTTCTCTTCTTCTTGGTCAGCAGGCTCTTGTCATTAACTACAGAGTTCATTCTGCTGTAGTTATGATTGTTTAAACTCAATGTTAGTGTTCAAGAAATCTCTTCAGTTGTGGTGGGTTTTGTTCAGTATTTATGGATTGTAGGGTCTTAGTCAACCAGCGTTGGTGGGCAACCTATAATGGGTTAGGAGAACTCATTCTCTGGTAGGAAAGTCAAAGGGGCAGTGCTTAACATCTAAATTGAAAATAGAATAGAAAATGTTATTGAAGATTCAAAAATGATTCTCAGTGGTGTTTTGGAAATTACATAAAAATAGGTGAATACAAGCTCATTGCTAAGTTCCAGCATCATAGCATGGTAGCAAACCTGAGATGGCTCTACTGATGTACAAGAACAAAGCAATAGGCCGGATGAACAAAACAGTGAGCCTAGATTCATGTGCATGCGAACCAGCAGTGAATTTACCATGGAGTAAAGGGAACTCGGGCTCTTCAGCTGTTTTGTGAACGTCTCTCCCAGGCTGAGTATATTTTGCTATATTCGATACAGTCAGCTAAGACTATTAGCTCTGATGATTCTGACTCCCCCTATGGCTGCTTTTCTTCTGATATTGGAGTAACCATGAACAAATTCAGAATCCAACTAAGGGAAAGTTGTATTGGGGATATGTCATTTTTACTAAAATTTGGGAAAACATTTTAAAAGCTTTTTAAAAAAGGGTTTAAAAGGTATAATTTAAAGAGCCAAGATTTCTAAAACATACCTAGTCATATGTCAGAATACTCAAACAACTGATAATTAGAGGCTCAAAGAGAAATGAGGCTTCTCTGTTGCAATGGTTACTCTAGGCTATCAGGATAATGGTGATAGTTGATAGGAATGTGGGGGATTAAAGATTCTCAGGCTCTGGTGGGGTGTAGCTGGAGTGTATTGATTTTGGAGATGACAGTATTTAATAAAACTAAAGAGATTTCTTCTATGTTGTCCAAGAAAAATGCTATTGATTACACAGTCCACTGAAATTCTCCCATCTAAAAAATATTAATTGCACTATTGTTTCAGATAATGAGGAAGAAAGGGAAACTGCTTATCCATCATTAGGAGAGACAGGGATTAAATGGAATAGGACTCAATTTAAAAGCAGAGACAATACTCACAGAACAGTGTGTGTGTGTGTGTGTGTGTGTGTGTGTGTGTGAGAGAGAGAGAGAGAGACAGACAGAGAGACAGAGACAGAGACAGACAGAGACTCACAGAACAGTGTGTGTGTGTGAGAGAGGGGGGGAGGGAGGGGGAGGGGGAGGAGGGGGAGGGGCAGGGAGAGGGAGAAGAAATAAAAACAGGATGAAAGGAAGCAGTGTGAAACAGAATACTTATATAAACATGAAGTAAAGACTAAATACAAATATATGTCACTTTTGCTGAAAACCAACTTACATATTACTTCAAGAACCTAAGAACACTATGAAAGGATTAATAAACAAATCTCCATTATGGTTCTGTTATCTTTGCCTGTAGCAGTTTTGACTTTTAGCCAGACACATTTCTTATCAAGAGTTGATAAGCCTGGACCTAGTTTGTGTTCATTTGCATATCTATAATTATCAATGGATGGAGAAGAAACAAAATTATTGCTAGGAAAAGATTTCCAATATCATAGCAGGTATATATGCCAATAATTACTCCAGTTTTTTCTTAACAAGAGTTACCATTGTTGAACTAGATCCCTGGTGAATCGGAGAAGGAAGAATAACACATCTTTTAGGGACCAATTTAGATGTTACATCTGGCAACTGTTTGGTACAGGGTCTATGATGGACGGTGTTGAAACCTAGAAACTCCAGGTGCCATGGTGACCTCATTTAGAGCAGAAGTCACTGAGAGAGCGAGGGGATGCAAATAAGTTGGCAAATAGTTGTTTTTGTACATCAATGAAAAGAGAGTCATTAAAGGGAAGGAACAAGGGAGTATGGGTAGAGACACAGGAATAACCCCATGTTAATGAGCTCTAAATGAGAGAGGATCTTCATGTTCAGTGCTAATGGTCACCAGAGAGCATTAGCTGCAGGAGAGCCTCTGAGTCACCAAAGGGACAGACAGTTTGGCAAGCAGATGTTAACTGGCCGCTGTCCTTAACTCTTCTTGGGCCTGAACAATGGAGATATGAGACAGGCAGCTATAGCGGTAGACATAGGGTATGAGCATGAGTCAAGCTGCACAGACCTCATTTTTTGATCAGAGTTCAAACTGTTATTATTGTTGAGCCTCTAGGTATGGGTTCATTCGAGGTGGCTCTCTTATGGTTTCTATCACTATGATGAAACACCATAGCCAAAGAGCAAGTTGGGGAGGAAAGAGTTTATTTGGCCTACACTTCTAGATTGCTTTAGATCATTTAAGTACATGGGCAGGAACTTAAACAGGACAGAAACCTGGAGGCAGGAGCTGACGCAGAAGCCAGCTGCTTACTGGCTTGCTTCCCATGCCTTAGCTCAACCTGCCTTCTTATAGAACTCAAGACCACTTGCCCAGCACTTCCCACAATGGGCTGGGTCCTGACTCATCAATCACTAATTAAGAAAATGGCTTATGGACAAGACTTATGGAGACATTTTTAAGCTGAGGTGCCCTCCTTTCAGATAACACCAGTTTGTATGTCAAGTTGACATAAGACTAGCCAGCACAGGGGCCAAAGAGACACATGATATCTGACTGATTACATTAGGTTCTTCCACTCTAGGAAGGGCAGTGTCATAACTTCACGGGATTAGTGTGTATTCTGGGCGTGTGTACTTTTTATATTGTTTGCCCACAGTACCTCATCCAGCACCAGTATTAGCACTCAGTTATTGCGTTTTGACAAACTGGCTTTAGAATACGTTGCTATGAAGTAACAGAGAAGAAGAGACATATAATTTGGTCTGTAGACTTGAACTGCTATCATATAAAAGCTATACAACCCAGGACCAGATGATATGGAGACCTGGGGAGACTACTAATGGAAGCTTAGCTAATCATTCAATTAGTGAATTAACGTTTGAGTGCTGTTGGCATGTGTGCACATATATGTATACACACACCTATGCACACATGCTCTCAGAGGCCAGAGGAGATCAGCATAGCTCTCTGCCTTATTCCATTGAGACATAACTCAGTGAACCTGGAACAAGCTTGCAGCCACACGCCCAACCACCCTCCTGTCTTTCATCCCCACACTGCTGGGGTTACTGGCATAATGAAGCCCTGCTTGACTTTTTATGTAGGTGCTAGTGTTTGAACTCAGGTAATATGCTTGTGCAGCAAAGAGTTCCTACCCCCTGGGTCATGTCTCTAGCCCCCATTTAATATAAATTTAAAAGTTCTTGAAGATCAGGTTAGCAGAAGTGAAGAGTCTAAAGTAGGATATTGTGAAGGAGTAAGGGAGATTAAGGAAAAAGTGACTGGACACTGGAAGAAAAGATTATTTTTCAATCCTTTTGTATTTTTACTTATTCACTTTACATACCAATCACTGCCCTCCTCCCGGTCAGCCCCTCCCACAATCCTTCCCTCACCCCCCTACCCTTCTCCTCTGAGTGGGCAGAGACCCCGTAGGCATCTCCCCACCCTGGCACTTCAAGTCTCCAGGAGAAAATATTCTTACTACATCTTAAAAGATACTTTAGCAGTACTGTTTCTTATTGCAATATGGACAATAGTAGATGCATGCAATGGATCAGCGATCTCACTAAAAACCCAGGCAGAAGGCCTTCGCCTTATTGCCTCGCATCAAAAAACAAGTGGATGAAAAGAGACACTTCTAGTTTTGAGCATAATTTAGAAGAAACACACAGGATTAAGACTTTCTGGATTCCATAGAAGGTTTTTTTTTTTTTCTCCATCTTTATTAACTTGAGTATTTCTTATTTACATTTCGATTGTTATTCCCCTTCCCGGTTTCCGGGCCATCATCCTCCTAGCCCCTCCCCCTCCCCTTCTATATGGGTGTTCCCCTCCCCATCCTCCTCCCATTACCAACCCTCCCCCCAACAATCTAGTTCACTGGGTGTTCAGTCTTGGCAGGACCAAGGGCTTCCCCTGCCACTGGTGCCCTTACTAGGCTATTCATTGCTACCTATGAGGTCAGAGTCCAGGGTCAGTCCATGTATAGTCTTTAGGTAGTGGCTTAGTCCCTGGAAGCTCTGGTTGGTTGGCACTGTTGTTCATGTGGGGTCTCAAGCCCCTTCAAGCTCTTTCAGTCCTTTCTAAGATTCCTTCAACGGGGGTCCAGTTCTCAGTTCAGTGGTTTGCTGCTGGCATTCACCTATGTATTTGCTGTATTTTGGCTATGTCTCTCAGGAGAGATCTACATCCGGTTCCTGTCGGCCTGCACTTCTTTGCTTCATCCATCTTATCAAATTGGGTGGCTGTATATGTATGGGCCACATGTGGGGCAGGCTCTGAATGGGTGTTCCTTCTGCCTCTGTTCTAAACTTTGTCTCACTATTCCCTGCCAAGGGTATTCTTGTTCCCCTTTTAAAGAAGGAGTGAAGCATTCGCATTTTGGTCATCCTTCTTGAGTTTCATGTGTTCTGTACATCTAGGGTAATTCAAACATTTGGGCTAATAGCCACTTATCAATGAGTGCATACCATGTGTGTTTTTCTGTGATTGGGTTATCTCACTCAGGATGATATTTCATAGAAGGTTTTTTATTCCAAGCGACTTTACCTGACAGAAGGCCATGGAAATTAGAAAAGTTATAGAACAGAAATCAAATCCAAAGTAGAGACAGACAGCATGGTTTAAAGGAAAATGCAAAGCAATGTTCTATGGTGTTTTCTCAGCACAAATGAGATATCTATTCTACTTGAAATGTTTTTGATTTTATAGATTTTAATGGAAGAGACAGATAAGCATGGCAGGGTAAGTGTGGAATTCTATGGTCGTGCTTAATAGAGACACTGGCCTTCCTGGAGTAAGAAGACACTAGGATAGGGATTTCCAAGAAGGGGTTTGAATAAACCAAGCAACCCTTGGAGGTGTCACAGGACTTGTGTATCAGGAGAATGTCAGGCGAGGGGGGAAGTGATCTTAAGTCTAAGCTCAATGCATGCTAATGGAAGCTCCCAGAAAAGTCTTCCATAGGAAGTCTCAAACACCCTGGGCATAACTTTCAGTGGTTTCCCCTTTTGTAGGATGAAATGGTATTCATAGAATGGAAATATTCCTTCTGTTTTAAAGTTTTTCTTTCTCAAATAATAGAAGGAAAGAAACAAAAGAAGTGGAAAGAATAGTTTAACAAACCTTCCTGTACCGAGCTTCAGAGAATCAGCGTGTGGCCAGTCTCTCTTCACTTGCTCACCACCTCTCTATTTTATCAAAGTAAGTTATAGGCATAGATAATTTTTAAAAAGATCTTTAAAAATATTTTAAAGCTTCATAAAGTTTTTGCATTTTAAAATATATTTCTTCTACAGCTGATCTTCCCTTCCTCAATTTCATGTTCTTTCTCTCCCTTAAAAACAAAACAAAAGGGGTTGGGGATTTAGCTCAGTGGTAGAGCGCTTGCCTAGCAAGTGCAAGGCCCTGGGTTCGGTCCCCAGCTCCGAAAAAAAGAAAAACAAAACAAAACAAAAAACAAAAGGCATGTACTTACACACACACACACACACACACACACACACACACACACACACACACCAGAATGTGGAGTCTGATGATGTATTAGATAACTACTCCTGAGTATGACGATTTTGTTTTCAAATTTATGTGCATGCGCTTGATTCTGAGAATATTTATGTGCACGATGTATGTGCAGGAGCCTGCAGAAATTGGAAAAGCATGTAGGGCCCTGTGACCTGGCATTTCAGGCAGATGTGAGCCGCAGTGTTAGAGGAGCTAAGCCCAGACCCTTCTGCAGGAGCAGTGAGTACTCGAAACAGATGAGCCCTTTCTCTAGCGTCATGTCTTATAAATTTAATTAAAATATAATTAAATAATTTCTCCCCTTCAGTTGTTCCCATCTTCAGCCCCTCCCCTCGATGTACCACCTCCTTCTCTTCAACCATTATTACACAGATAGACATGTAAGCAAATTGACATATAAATGAGACCTGCTGAGTCTGTTTAGTTCCACCTGCATGGATGTTTCTAGGCCAACTCCCATAACTTGTATTTGTAGATACATTAATGATATATTCATACTGAGAGAATGGCTTATAGTCACATATGTGGGTCTTTATTTCACAGATGTAAATTAATGAGTTTTTGAAGTGACTGCTGTAGTATGCTGGGTTCCTTTCGGGCACTAGAAGGCTTGGGATAACTTAGCTCATGCTAAGGTTGAGAGAATTAAGCTTTAGTTTCTAAGGACTTTGACTCAAAGTCTTTCCTCACCCTTGTCCTCTGTGTCCTTGTCCTTTTCCTCATCCTTGTAGTCCTCCTTCTCTTTATTGTCCTCCTCCTCTACATCTTCCTCTCTTCTTTCTATATTTTCTCTGTGTTCTCCATATTCTCTAACTTCTATGTCTTTTTTTCCATCACTGTCTCCTCTTTCTCTTCTTCTTCTGAATCCTCCTGATCCCCCTCCTCTTCTTTCTTGATTATGGGGTCACTTCCTTTTTATATGGGTATTTATTAGTGGATAAATGATAAATCTGCCTCCAGTGCTCCAAGAAGGCTCAAAGTGCAAAGAACAGAAATTACCATGCTGCTTAATTTTTATTAGTAAATAAAGAAACATGGAGTCTCAGAGCATCTTCATTTAGTCCATGAGAACTACCAACTCCATGCGGTCTATCTATGCTCTACTCTCAGTGTTAAGGATGTCTTTATTCTCAGGTTGCAGCTCTGATCTGGCTTGGGAGAATGAGGCTCTTTTCCTATTAGGCCCAGGAACAAAATTCAGTAATGTTAATAGCCAGAATTATAATTAAGAGAAAATATACATCAAATTTCCAGGGTTGTAGGTTTTAAGTGCATCTCATTTTGTTTTCTTGCATATTCATTGCTCTAAACTGAACATATATAGTTTATATATAATGAAATTTTTTTCCCAATGAAATAAGGAAAGAGGGTGGTAACATTGCCAGATGACCTGGTAAGGTAATATCTTGAGTTTCTAGTTAAGTATAAATGTGTAAGCTAATTCTGTGTGATGAAATGTCTCTTGTAGACTTTGAATGCCTCATTTGCCTGAACTAAGAAAATGTGTGAAGAGTCGAAGATTTGAGAGTTTAACATATTCTGAGACACGCCCCCCCTCCCAAAATCCAACCATGCTATTGGATTAAACAGAAGACGGGGAAGGTAATAGGCCCTCTATTGTAAACAAAGCGATTAGGAAACATTGAAATATTTTGTGTATAGGTAACTTTGATCAGATTTGTGGTGAAGTGAAACATGTCAGAGGGCAACAGTGCCAAAGGTCAATGTTACACCAAAACAAGCTAGAGATGGTGAAGACTATGATGGGGACCACATGGAAGATGCTTGCAGATTATACCCACTGATTTTTTTGGAGGACAGGATGGAAAGGTGAGGGGAAGGAGTTAAATCATCCATGCGGCTTGGCTGGAATGGAGCAGGATGGTGTAGACTTCTTACTTCAATGCTTCGTGGGTAGGTGTAAGAGTCAGAGACCATCGGTACCCCAAACAGTACTGAGTATCTGAACAGAAGCAGTATGGATCTAGGCCTTTGCTGAGAGCGTTAACTGGGGAGTGGGCAGGCTGCCCTGGAACCAAATGTTTATTGATCTCTTATATCTTCCTGTTTGTGCAAGAATCATGCCCTAGGCTCAGTTAAATTATTCACAGCTTTTCATATTTTGACCTTAGTTACTCTCCCACTGAAACAAAGTTTCATTTGGTCTTTCCAAAGTCTACAGCCCACTTACCGAGAATAACAAGAGAATCCATTTGATTCAAATAAATCATTTTCTCAGCTAAGTAGGACTTGGTGTGCTAGTCTCCTGTCTCTTAGCATCAGTCTTTTATTAAAATCTTAGAATGATCTTTTATCACTCTCTGGGGAAATAAATATAGCCTTTGAGCTGTTTTCTTTCAGGCTAAGCCAGAAACAGCAGCAGGGTAGTTAATAACGGGCTGTTCTGAAGCCCAGCCTTACAAAGAGGCTCTCTGCTTCCCCATAAGACACATGGACAGGGAGCTGTGGGACAAGATATTTCACTGTGATAGTAATTTTCTCTGGCATAATCAGAATTTGGGGCCTTTGTTTCCTGTATCTGTTTTCCCCAATAATATGCTCCAATATATAATGCATAATATCCAACACATATTCGCCAAGGTTACTCAACTAACTCAGAGAAGTATCAGATGTGTAGATAGTCTGTCAAGGAGGTAGACACGTTTCCTTCTCATGTCTCTAATTTGTCAACTCTCTTCTCTTATTCCTCCAGCGACACAGCAGCAGGGTAGATCATCAACACAGGACGGGTCTAGAGTGTCTAGTCCCGAGACAAGCATTTGGTCACATTTTAATTTATCCTGTTATTACCGGAGGTGAAGTTTTCCAGAATTGATTGCAGCCTATAACTTGCTGAGTTCTGGCACTGATGATTGATTCACTCTCTTACCAGTTACTTAATTAGAACGAATTATTCATAATACTTCTTGACAAATGACCTAATTATTATGCTAATCACAATGATCTAAGTCTTCAATGCTTTCTAAAGTGCATTCTGCCTAATGGGGTTTAAAAATACGTGTGTAATTATAGTCTTAGCAAAATCTGGAAGGATGCTTTGACAGACATTTTTATTTATACTTAGATATTAAAAACATTAAGTATGAGATAACTTTTGCTTTAAACTTACTAATTTCTTCAATGTCCTTTTCTTTTCCCAATATAAAATTGTGAATCAAAGTAATAAATAAAATGGAAACTGACTGAATGAAGCTAAGGAGTGAAGCAGAGTTTCATATTCTGCCTTTCTTTTAAGGAGTTTTGGCTATGACATGAATTTTCCCTAAGGAAAGCAAAGGGGTAAAATAATGGGTATTTTTTGTTACGTCATCTGTCTTAATTGTTCATGAAGGAGCAACGGTGTCAGGGGCTAATGATCTGTTCATGTCAGGAACCCATCTCTTTCGCTTCCTTACTTTGTTTATATCTTTGTATATTTTTTGTCTTACTTTATAATGTTGTTAATATTTAAAAGTTTTTGAATTTTGATTATTCTCAGTAATAATAACTACATTAATCACTAACTCCAAAGGGCAGTGAAAACATGAACATCAGAAGCAGGATCAGAAGGGTAATAGACCAGACAATTGCAATTAGCTCATGAGTGGGTGTCTAAAAATAAAGAGCATTTAGAACTGAAATTATACTCCGTTTTGTGGAAGTTCAGGCATGATACTTTTATTTTTTGAAAATTGGATGTAGTAACTTATGGGTTTCACAAACAATTAAGGTAATTCTTTAGAAATAAGAAATAATATTACTTTAGAAATATGACCTTTGGTCATAACTGATTTAATCTCTGAGCCCACAGAAGCAGGTGAAAAAAATGAACATTTTATGGTTTTTTTTCCTTGTGGGTTTCAATTCATTTTCTTGATGTGTGTGTGTGTGTGTGTGTGTGTGTGTGTGTGTGTGTCTCAGTCTCTCTCTGTCTCTGTTTCTCTCTTTCTCTCTCTATTAATCTTTAAACCATTGGTTTTCATGTCATGCTCTGGAGTGCAGTCATAGTCTCATTCCCAGATCACCAAGTAGCAGATATTCCGGGACTTACATGTTACTGGCTGTTCTCTTCTTCCCCATAGACCTTTAGAGACATCTGTGAACCAGGTGTGACCGGAGGCAGATGCACATACTGTCTAATTAAAAGGTTTCCCTTTCTTTTTCTATAACTGCTGTGATTATACCACATGTAATTATACATACATACATACACACACACTCACATACAAACATACATACATACACACACACTCACATACAAACATACATACATACATACATATGTAAAGATTGAACCCGAGGATTTACTTACGCTTAGCAAGCACTCTAGCCCTTGCTTTCGTTTGGGCTAAGAACTCACTAGGTAGCCTTGGATGGCCTGGAGTTCACTATATGGGACATGGGACAAACTTGACTACAACTTCCAATTCTCCTGTCGTAGCCTTTTTTTTTTTTTGAACAGGAGAATAAATTCCGAGCCTTAGAGACACTTGTTGGCTTCTCTATTCCTGAGCTGTATCCTTAAACCCTAACTCCTGTTAAAGGACTCAGTGATACTTTCAGGTGGGATGATGGGAGGGGTCGTCAAAAGAAAATTAGCATTCATTAGCCTTTGTTTTATTTGTTCTGTATTTTAAAATGCAGTGAGCCCTATGGAGAGAACAAATTCCCATATATAGTTTCTCGTAGGCCATGCTGAACTCTCCCATTGGTCTTGATAGCCTTTCCCATTCTAGCCCACAAAAGAATAAGGATGTGATGACACATCCAAGATGTCCCTTTATGGCACAGGCTTGACTTTGTCTCTGCTTGAAGGAAGGGACATGTAGAAATGCATCCTCCTAGGCAAGGGAACTTTTTCCAGTTTGATGGTTCTATTTCATTATGGTAGTAACAGAGTGGGAAAGGCGTTTGTAGGTTTATGACTTGCCAGCTGTGATGGCTTTTTCTGAGGCCACTTTTCTGGTGATGGTAGCTTATATTCATTATCTCTGCATTTATTTGGTTAGTCACCAAATACCTGCTCTTCCCAAGATACATTTAAATTTTTGGAAAGATTTTTCTGAATGACATTGTTTTATATGTAGTATAACGCAGGGACCAAAGACTGGCTAAATTCATGACCATCTTGGTGACTAATGAGAAGGCAAGCTCTCTTCTCCAGTTACTGCTATTGTTTATTTGCCTTCCTGGCACCAGGCAACCCAGAGTTACACTTTAAGGTAGTAGAGAGAAAGAGATATCAAGAAAGCAATATTGTAAACCACCAGTTTGGAGACAGCAAGGAAAGAAATTGGAATCTGGTTTTCCAGTTTGGAAAAATGGCACATATATTTTCATGGAGATTTGACTAGATGTGCAAATTTCAACAGTATTGGATCAGGCTGTGATTATCTTAAAACAAGGCAAGAAGAGTCACTTAGATTTGCCTACTCTCTGGCAGTAATCAGTCACCCACCTCCCAGCCCAGTTATAGACCGAATGGTTTTTCATGATTCTGTGGTTGTGTGTTTAGTCTTGTAGCCCATACCTTCATACTCTAGATTCTGCATTCTTCTAAGATTTTGCCATCTGTTCTGGAGCTGAGAGACCATGACTGTGCTTTCAGTTTTGGAATATGATGACTTGGCTATGCTGGGACTGTTAAACTCAGGCAAGGGCTTCCTCATTTGACACATTCCCCAACTATATTCACAGTTCTGGTGGAATTTGTAGTGCACTCATGTCAAATAAAATCTTAAAGGAAAACAATATTTTCCTACTGCATTAGGAAGTGGTATGTTTTTCCTTTTACTTGAGAGAGGGTACAATGTGTTTCATTGTTCACGGCACTTAGAACATTTTGATGAAATAAAAGCTGACACTTCAATGTCTTTGCAAATTTTAGGAGGTGAACCCATTAATTCTTTGTCCTTACTCAAATATATCCAGTAAGCTACCATACATTATAATATCAGTAAGTGGATGTCACAGTAATCAGCCATTAAATTATGTGAAGGTATCTGTCTGAAGCTTGCCTATTCTGTTTTGTTTCATTTAGGCATGAAGAGTATGAAATAGTAGCCAGAATGACCACTAGCTGTTGACAAATAAATTCAGTGTGTTGTTTTAGAGGATAGTAGATATTGAGGTGTGTATAAAAGGGTTAAATGATGTGTGCAACCTGTTTGCTTCACCTGACCTAATCACTCTCTGTTGCAAATATTGGAGTCTTCCCTTTCATGCCACTACCAACCTTCAAAGGTTGCAAACTTCACTCCATGTTTAGAGGGCTTATGGTTGTAAGAGGGTGTGTCCATTCACACACTTAGAGAAACTGAGGCAGTTCAGAGTGGTTTTTGAAAAGTCTCAATGACAAATATGTATAACAATGGGTAACCTGGCTATGGTCATCAGTAAAAACCCTCAGCAGATGATGAAAGAATAGCTCATATGTCTCTCTAACAGAGGCGACATTAAAATATTCTCTTAATTGTATTCTTTTAATAATGCATCAAGGCTTATAGAGAATTTGACATGTGTTGGGCACTTTTATAGACTTAAGGGGGTACTATAATAGAGAAGATAAAGTTATCTCATTATTAAAGTATAGGCTCAAATGAGTAAAATGTGAAGTTGTAATAAAACTTGAAGGATAATGGGATAATAAAATAGGGTGGAGTGGTGGAGAAGTGACTGGGAGGGACTGTGCCTTAAATTATTAAGAGATTCCATGGTGTTAGAGTGACATTTAAGGTGATACCAGAATACCAGCTAAAAGCAAAGTATTCCAGGCAGATGGAAGAAAGAGTCTAAAGTTCTCATCTTTGAGAAGAGAAATATGGCCATTGTGTACTGAACAAGATGATGGGAAGGAAGACAGCATGAACTATGATAGAGGAAATAGCAGGAGCCAGCTCTTTTAGCACTGTGGACACAGACAAGGAGGTTGGCAAAAGGGCTACAAGAAACATATCCATCCAAGTAGCAGTCTTATCATCTACCCTTTCAAAGTTTCCTGACACCTTTATGGTCCCCACAGTAACAGCAACACTTTCACTCCCAGAAGACCCATATCAAAAAAATCATTGTTTCTTTCTGATGGCCCTGCATTCCTAGCATTTCTTGAACCAGGAAAATGACAAGATTAAAAAAAAACCCACATAGACAGCTGTGTATAGACTAGATTATAGACAGGTGAGTGGAGACACTGAGGTCTCATGCAGGAGATCATGTTATGGCCAAAGTAGCACATGAGTGGGGCTGTGTTGGCAGTCATGGTGCTAACAAAGGGACACAATTGGGGTGCATTCTGAGCAGGTAGACCCTACAACTGCTGCTGCAGTGGATAGAAGGGATAGTGGCTTGTAGGTTGTAGAATGAATAGAAGAATGATGGGACCAGATTGAGGCAAGAAAGACGGAGCAAGTGAAGAAACTTCAGTTTGATAGGTGATGTGTAATAAATATCTAAATGAGGGTGTCAGGCAAGTATTGGTACATAAATATAGACTCATTAAGTTGAACACACACACACAATTTAAATCAATGTGAATAAATTACATAATCTAAGGGGTTACAGCAGAGAAATTATAGAAATCTGGTAAGTTGAAACCCTAAGAAGTGGGAGGATGGGGGTGGGGGATCTAAAAGAATGCAAAGAGAAGAAACAGAAAGAAAACTCCAGAAAGGAGACACATCAGAGAAATGCTGACTTGGAACTAAAAGTGGAAGGCATTTTAAGAAGGCAGTAGCTGGCTGTGCAAATGCTTCTGGTTGTATAAAAGAAGACCCAAAAGTGTCTCCTGTCTTTGGGCAAGATGAAAAACAGTGTCAATCTTGACAGAAGGGAGTAGAGGAAAAGATGCTCATTGAGAAAGAGACACTAGTTCCATATAGACATCCTTGGAGCTGGTTTTTGTAAAAGGAATGTAAGTTTAGGAGACAAGTTTTTGTCAGTATTCTGTTTTAAAGCATGAACCAGAACAAAGCTGGCACTTATCTAAGAGAAAGACGGGTAATCATTTTGTTCTCTCTGTCTCTGTCTGTCTTCCCAAGAAAATCATCCCTGAAAAGAGGAAGGAAAGATTATAAGAGCTGGAGGATAGGAAGACATGCTATAAAATAACGTCCTCTGAACCTTTCAGGGTTGGTGTATCCATGAACTCATGACAGTTGTGGTTGCTGGGACAGGGCAGGGGATGTTAGCCATTTTCCAATTTGAAGAAATAAATGAAAGAATCAGTCCAATGTTTGGATTTGATCATGGGTTTAAAGAATGGTAATGAGAACGGAGGAGGCCTGGGATGGTGCACAGTGAAGTTTAATCTTTTCAAAGCAAGAGGAACATGTGGTTAGAAGTAGGGAGGGGTGGGGTGGGCATGGCATGTTTCAAGAAGAGAGTTCCAAGTAAAATTAAATATGCCTAGAGTTTCTGCTATACAAGAGAGAACACAGAAAAGCATTCAGTAGCTTCAGTGACTGAAGAAACTCATGCTTGGCTGGAGGCAGAGAACTTTCAGTGGGAGCAGCAGGGTCTAAAGTCATCCTGGTGTGGATTAAAATGGGAATGGAAATTGGAAGATCAGCCATGTAGAAAATTATGGGAAGATTTTTTTAATCAACTAAGGAGGGGAAAGGCAATTAACTAGAAGATTTGAAATCAGAGGGACTTTTGTAAGAGAAGGCAGATAGGAAGGTATTATTAAATGCTGCTGGAAAATGAAACACTGAATGAAGAAGTTTGAAGATAAAGAGGATGGAATAATACATTCATCTAAGATCTCCGCTGTGCGTAGCACTTTGGCTTTTACTTGGGAGAAAGATATTTTCCTTTCTGCAACAGAGACTAATGTTATTGGTGATGGCAGTGATGGCAGCTGGCATTTGTTGAAGTTGATGTGTGCCAAACCTCTCAGATGGCTTCTCCCATTTAACTTCCCCTCTAGGTCCCAACCATCCATCACCACAACACCTTTCATTGATTCTCTCGCTGCACTTGAATAATAGTCCAACCTCTAATTAATCTCCTCTCATTATTCCCAGTTGAGATAAGAGAAAAGAGGACTGGACAAATTCAAATGGGAGAGCTTTGAGCAACAAGTCTCAGATCAGAGTTCCCACTGAGCAACCTTACACAGCTCCGAAATGGAGTACATAAATAGGAAAGGGAATTGTTTGATGAGGACCTCAAAGAACTGTTAAAACCCAGAATTCCTGGCTGTTGTGTTAAAGGCCCAGGTTTGGCTTGGTTGGAGCGGACATGGCCTCAGGCAGTGAAACATTCCATGGTCCCATGTACTTGCCTATCCTGAAATGATGACTGCTTTCCCTTTATCTTTCATTCTTTTATTGATTTTTGTTTATAATTTTGAAGAAATCTTATAGACAGGCAGTTGGTCTGATTCTCACTGGGGTTGGCTGGCCTCTGCATTGGATTGAGCTACTACAGATACCCACATTTTAACTGGATTCCCTTCTTGAGTGCTGTTTTCTGGATCCAAAGGAAATGCATTATCTGATCCCAGCCATGGTCTTGCTTTCCCAACCAGCTATTGTGAGAGTTTCCAGGAGCTGAAGGTGGAGTTCTGAGAAAGTCTGTTGGTTGGCAGAGGAAAGAAAACAAACAAACGAACGAAAGATTTTGATGGTTCTGTTTGACCCAGCAGGCAATTTCTGACCATCGTAGTGAACATAACCTGATCCATTGAGATATTTGTTCTACTTTTAATCATTTTGTTAGCACTCTCCCTCTACCTCTGTTTCTCTCTCAGAGAGGAATGTCATGGAAGAGAGAATGAGAAGACTGTAAGAGCCAAAGGACATGAAGGGGTGCTGCAAAATGTCATGTCTCTTAGATATGGCAGGGCTGTTGTATCTATGAACTCATGACAGCTGTGTCTGAATAGGTGGGAGGTGACGCTGAGCATTTTCTGATGAAAAAGTAAGGGAGAAATAAATGAATATTGGAAGTTTTGTTTGGTCTTGGTAGGTAGATTTATTGTACTGTTTTTTCATCTCACAGTGTACCTGAAATAATTTGATTCCTTTCTTTAGTTTTCAGAGTGATCACACACTCTTAGATTTTCCTTCCATCTACCTTAGCTGCCGCCTTTGACAAGAATAAGAGTTTTCATGTCATAGTGAGTGAGAAGGGGTCAGGGAGGAGCTCAGAGTGAGTGCAGAGAATCCGAGCTGTGTTTTTCACTTCATCTCCACACAGAGACATTTTCTTCTTATGCTAACAGAACAAGAGGAAGAAGAAAAGACAGACAGTAAAGTAGACACAACTGAGAAAAAAGGAGAGACAGAAGGAATAAGAAGAGTGTCTGCACTAGAGCGGACATCAAAACGTGTGGCCTGATTGCTCGGTACACAACAGTGTGTGAACCACTAACATCCTTTTAAATTAACTCTTTCAAAAAAACCATAGCCTTTCAGTAGCTCCAATACCATAAACGGGAAAACTGTAATCATGATATTTGTCCTCAGTTCCTTGAAGGTAACTCTAGGAGGTGAAAATTCTGGTAAAATGAGAAGTATTTGAAGCCTGTCTGGTGGGTGAACTGGAGAGATGACTCATACTTGCTGGCTAAAAGGCTTCTAAGCATAAACATACATCATAACACAACATACTATATACACAGACACACCTACCTCTTGGAAACCACAGTTATATTTTTATGAAATGACCAGAACAGTGTGCTCTGCTTTTCTATTCTTACAGCCCAGATAAGAGGCTTATCTTGTCCCCTTGTCCACTGTCACAGCAGCTCAGGAACACTGCAGCAGCTCTACACACTAGCACGCTGATGACAAGGGTGTGATGAGTTGGCACCCCAGGAGAAAGTGTTTCTCATGTGTGCATTTAACCCTGATGCCTTAGAAAAGGAGATGGTGGATACTTATAAAGATGTCTCAGGTATTCAGCTCTGACTTGCAAAAATGGTTTCTGATGCCGGGAGTACACAGTAATGAAATAAGCACTCTGCCCATGCAGCAGGCGTGGTCCTCCCATGGTAAACTCCTAACTTATCCACAGAGCCCATGTTAGGGCCAGTAACAGGGGACAGAGCCAAGTTTATCACTAGGCTCTGTTAAGTGACTGATGGTAACAGGTTTTCAATGATTTAAGAGAAACCAGTGCACTGTTGGTCAGCATGGCATCAAAACACAGTTACATTGGTTCTGATATCAGAGCTTGGATGACGTTTACTTGTCCCATGATTCTTTTGCATCTTGGAGGCATCGTTGAATGAGTTGCTAACACACTTCCAGACTCACAGGTCTGAACTGCGTTCAACCGACATTTCTTTTTAAAGGCTCTAATGGAAGGCAGCTATGTTCACCAAGTGTGGATGCTTCAGTACTTATTAGAAGGGAGAACAAAATACAGGGGAAACATGGAGACAAAGTGTGGAGCAGAGACTGAACGAAAGGCCACCCAGAGACTACCACACATGGGGATCCATCCCACATGCAATGACCAAACCCAGTCACTATCGTGCATGCTGACAGGAGCCTGATATAGCTATCTCCTGAGAGGCTGTGCCAGAGCCTGATAAATACAGAGGCAGCTGCTTGCAGCCAACCATCAACTGAGAACAGGGTCCCCAAAGGAGCAGTTACAGAAAGGACTGATGTAACTGAGAAGGTTTGCAACCCCTTAGGAAGAACAACAGAATCAACCAACCAGACACCCCAGAGCTTCCAGGGACTAAACCACCAAAGAGTACACATGGAGTGACCCATGGCTCCAGTTGCATATGTAGCAGAGGATGGCCCTGTCGGGCATCAATAGGAGGAGGGCCCTTGGTCTTGTGAAGGTTTGATGCCCCAGAAGAGGGGAATGTCAAGGTGGGGAGGTGGGAGTGAGTGAGTGGGTGGGTGGGGGAGCACCCTCATGGAGGCAGGGGTTGCGGGGATGGAAATGGGGGGTTTCCAGAGGGGAAACCGGGAAAGGGGATAACATTTGAAATATAAATAAAGAAAATATTCAATAAAGAAATTGTCTTTTGAAAAATAAAAAAAGGCTTTAATGGGTTATCAATTATAATAGGCTTTTTGGTAAATGAGTATTTCCACATTTCAGGCAGACTAAAAAGCCTCAATAAGTGTGCATGTGGATGGACTACCGAGGGTACCAAACATTTTGGCATCAAAACATGACATTGTTGGGCTTCATTCCCAGCTATCCTGGGATTCATATGTCCTATGAGCCACAGGCTAGATGCTCCTTGTAGACTTTTGTGAGTATTCTTTCAGTTTTGGTAGGAATGAAAGGAATAGTTACAGACTGTAGCAAACAAAGACTACATGAGATACAATGGATAAATCCAGAGACTCATGACTGTTCACAGTGCAGGAAATAAGTGACTTTGGTGTGAAGTGGAAAATTCTGGTTTCGATGGACACCCAGTTGTATCATGTGATGTTCTTCTGGAAATTGTCTGATGAAGCAGACATGTGGAAGGATATTTTGCTGAAGCAGACAAGAGAGAGGATGTTTTGTTGAGAAGGCATGCGATGTTTGGAAAGTGTATAAGTATAACCGAACAGACAGTGAACAACACTCTGATATTGGCTCGCCTTGCTTGTCATCATTGGGCTTCACTGACATTTGTCTTTGATGAACACATTATTGTATGGGTTCACCTTGCTTTCTTTGCTAATCTTTGCTTGCCGTGACTTCATAGAGAGATGAGCACCAGAGAACTTCGGGTATTATTACAGCTGCTTCTTGCTGCCTTGGTGGACTCACAGATTGGCCGAGCCTGGTGGTTTCTTCTGGATTGAATCACAGCTGCTGATTTATGTTTGGTGTTTTGTTAGTGGACTGGACTGTAAACAACAAAGATTGAAACCTCAAGGAACTACTTCTAAACAGGTCCATGTCCGCCTTGTCTTATTAGCCATCTTCCTTCCCTATCTTTGGTCGGTGGACTATAAGGAGGTTGAAGTGTTTACGAACCCTTATTAAAGTAGATTTTGATAAATATAAGCCTGTATAAATATAAGTGGAGTGCTCATGTTGCATCCTTTCTCAATGCTCATGGAACATCATAGAAGAAGGTATGGGGAACTGTTAGAGCTGAAGAGCAGGGTGCTATGAAATGTCTGCTGGGCATGGCATGGATGTTGTACCATGAACTCCCAGTAGCTGTGACTGCTTAAAAAAGCCTAAACCAGTCAACTTTCCAGCACGGGTGTAGGGGAGTGCATGGTACCTCCACCTGTAGCTGGGAGTTATTGGAAGTTGATGGCTTATGTAGGGGGAAGAGGCAATTTTCCTTAGGGGTGTGATCTGTAGTAGATTGCTCATGCTTCACGGGACGGTCTTCACCCATGCACACACAGGCTGTGCTAATTGAACTTAGAGTTATAAAAAGAAAAGCAGAGGTTTGATATTAGGAGGTGGGTGTAGTAGGGAGGGGTCCACGAGAAGTAGAAAGGGGAGTGAGGGATGGATAGTGTCAAAATACATTGTATGAAAGTATGAAATCTCAAATAATCAAACAAAAAAATTTAAAAGAAAAAAGATTGCAATGATTTCAGTTCAAGTTGAGAACTTTGTTTTAAGACACTTGAGGGTAATTTCATAGATTTTTTTTTCTGCAGTTTACACACACACACAGACACACACACCACAACAGACAGTGCCACCCTCTTTAATCTCTGGTTTATGACAATAGTAGACGGATGTCTCAAGTCTGGACTCCTGGTCTCAGCAGCTTCACAGGTTTCGCTGCTCCAGGTTCCAAGTCTTAACGTACAGAGAGCTGTTGATATCAATGTAACAATAAGAGAACTCTGACCACATTAAAAAGCAATTAGTTAGAAGAGAACATTAACATTGGTTCTGAATAGTTGTTTAAATTCTAAGTGCTGAAGTAGGAGCTCTGGTATTAGGCGCTCTCGTTTCAGTAATGCCATGAAGAATTCCTATGAGTAGTGCTTACGGACATCGCTCCACCACATTCACATGAAGTTTTCTTTTTCTTTCTTTAAAGTGAAGTCTCTCTATGTAGCTCTGACTGGCTAGGAACTCACTCCATACACCAGGCTGGCCTAGAGCTCACAGAGGTTTATCTGCTTCTGCCTCACAAGTGCTGGGATTACAGGCATGGAAGACTGTGACCCCATTCTCTACACTGAATTTTGATCTGCACCTTAGTTGGAGTTTCTATTGCTGTGATGAAACACCATGACAAGAAAATAAGTGGTGGGAGGAAAGGATTTATTTGACTTATGCTTCCATATCATATTCATTATCTAAGGATGTCAAGACAGGAACTCAAGAGAGCACAAACCTAGAGGTAGGAGCTGATGCAGAGGCCATGGAACAGTGCTGTTTACTGATTTGCTCCCTTTGCCAGCCCAGGAGGGCACTACCTGGCTAGACCCTCCCCCATCAATTACTAATTAGGAAAATGCCTTACACATTTCCTACAACCTGACCTCATTAAATTGAGATTTTTCTTTTCTCTCAGATGACTTTAACTTGTGTCTAGATGAGAAAAAACTATCCAGCAGTCTATGAGATGTTACTCTTTTCTAAATACTATAGTTGAGATTAAACCATGGAGAGTTGTGTTTTACCCCAAACAACCAGATTTGTTATATATTGCTCAACGAATCCCAAAGGCCATGTTCTAAGTTCACATGAATATATTTTAGTGTAACGAAACTTTGCCATCAACCTGGAAGCTTCCAATCCTGTGAAGGTGGAATGCTTCCTGAAAAGGGGAGTAGAGAGAAATGAGGCGGTAATGAAGAAATACAGGAGGAATGCTACCTCTTTTCTGTATTGGGGATTACACTTATTTTTTTCTCTTTAATATTTTTGCTGTAAGTAAAAGAAAAATTTAAGTGTGTCATTTGTAGAGACACTTAGCTTTTGAGACTTAGGTGCTAGATAAATTTATCAGGGTAATTCAGGACCACTTTAGCTCAAATAGTTCAGTTAATGGGCCAGTGAATGCTTCCTTCATTTGTCCCATAGGACTTTCACTATAGCTCTAGGTAAGGAGATATTCACTCATGCACGGTTTTCTCCTGTGAGTTTTTGCCACTACTTTCTGTCTCATTGGTAAAGACTAAGTAAATCAATGTTCCCTGCTGTGACATATCATGCTTTATGCATACTTAGTTTTCTGTTGTTTTTATGACTTATAAATCTATCTCTAAGGCAAGACATCAAGATCAGGACTTCTCTTCATCAAAGTGAGTCAGAGAGGTATCTATAACTTGCCATTTGTAGCCCCTGAGGAAATTCTGGGAACCGCTTTAATTATTCCAGAGAGGTTCTGTTTATAGCAGGAAGGAATGCTGAAAAATCTGAACAGACCATCCTGAATTTCCCTACCCAGTCTGCTCACATGTGAAGTCAAATGTCCATTAAAACTCTAGAGGACAGAATTCAGGGAGCTTGGGAAAGCTGAACACAAGCGAATTCCTGGAGTGTGGTGCACTTGGAGAGAGGTGTATGAGCTCTCTCCCATACCTTACCCTGTGCTTCTCTTCTGTGTCTTCTGTAGTATATTTTATGGTGACCCAGTAGACAGTGGACCAGTGGACAAATAAGCATTTCCTTCAATTCAATGACTGTCTCCATCGAATCAGTCGAATCTAAGAATGGGACTCTAGGGGATTCTGGTTTGTAAAGCTGGGCTTACCACAGGCCTCCAAAGTGATAGGCATAGTCATGGAAATTGAACATCCACCTGGGTAATCTAGTGATCCCCAGGTAACAGTGTCAGAAATGAACTAGAGGACACCCAGCTGGTACCCGCTACAAAATGAACAGCCTTATTTTGGGTGCATGAGTTTGTCCCACTGTCCTTTGGTATTACAGAGATTTCTGATGCTCGTGGTATAAGAGCACACAATAGGCAGTGGACAAATGGGCAGCTTGCTTTTCACACATGAGTGTTCTTTCCTCTGTTCTTAAAACAAATCCTAATGACGACAGAAACGATTGCTCAGCAAGCTATTTATCTAGTGTTGGACTGATTGGTACATCAAACAAGTGAAATTAGAAATTCATATTTCATCATGTTAGATAAAATGAGCATGTGTACTATGTTGGAGTATTTAGTCTATTAACTCCAGCTACTGCCACATATTAGACAGAGAACACTGACACTGGATGACCGCTCAGTAAACAGCCCCAACCACCTCTTAGATTTCTACTTGATCAATGTTTGCAGAGCAAACAGAAACTTGATAAGGCCCACATAGATTGCAAAATGAATTTCCTGTACGGAGTGCCAACAGGTTCTTTTTTTCCTGGCAGCCTAGTTTTATTTTGTAAGGGTTATTCACCTTTCAAAATCTGCAGTCTGCCTTTTCATCCAAAGCTTTGAAAAATATTTACAGGATGGAGTGAGTGATATTGTAAAACACAGGTGACTGGGTTGAAATTGAAAAGCCTCTGCAAAAGGCCACCAATCTTTGTGATAAGAGTTGAAATACTGTCAAATTCAGGTGATTAATTGTGCTATGGGCTAGCACTAAAATCCCATGATGTGTCCTGAATTAGGAGCTAAAAAGTGTGTATTTAGCAAGCAACATTGTTATTATGACATCCATTGTCCTGCTTTACTCTACTTCATTAAGTTTTTAACCACATAAATACTGGTAAATTTATGGTTATTAACACATTGTTCATCTTCCTTTCCAATATTGGTCATTTTAGTTACATTATTCCTCTTCTTCCTCCATCCCTCCTTCCCTCCCTCCCTCCCTCCCTCCCTCCCTCCTTTCTTTCTTTCTTTCTTTCTTTCTTTCTTTCTTTCTTTCTTTCTTTCTTTCTTTCTTTCTTTCTCTACTTTGTTCTTTCTTCTCCTCATCTTCTTCTTTCAACTTGAAGTACAAATCTAAATGATGCCCTGAACAACACTGTGCATAGTGTTTTCCTTTCTGTCTCTCTACCATTTTATGATAAAATTGTTCCTGAGGTGAAGTAATCAACAGGGAATCTGAAGGTTGGATCTGTCTGCTGTAACTGAGGCTAAACTTCTCTGAGGTACTACTTTCCCATTTTGCTATGAGGATATTGAGACATAGAGAAACTAGCAAACTTGAACAAGATCTCCTACAAGGCAGCTATGGAGGGAACCAATACAATCAGTGTGGCTATAATCCCAGAGCTACACAGAATATCTTTTCCTTTCTTAGAAAATTAATAAAGAAATATTTCTAGAATTAATTAGTGGGCTAAACGGTATTTAGTTATTGAGATTTTTTTTTATTTATATACAGATTGGATTTGTCAATCTTCACTTAGGTTTCTTTGTAGGAAAGCTTGTTTTGGAGATTTTAGTTAAATTTATGATTTTCTTTCTGACACTTTCCTGTCTTTGCATAATGCATTCTGATTACTCTTACTTCCAACCACTGCAATCTCCCTCCTACCTCTGTCACCTTTATCCCCTTTGGCATGTGAATGACTATGTTTTTTGGCCCATTAATTTTAACTAGGGCCATCTGGGTAAGCACGGGAATGGAAATATCCAATAAAGTCTTGTGGCCTCAGAAGTGGGTAAGCATGTAGAGATTCATAATCTTTAGATGAAAGACTAGTTCAGCAAGAGGTAGGAGCACATGAGCTCCTTCAATGCGCGTGACTGGCTACTGACAGCTCAGTGTACACAACTGCATTACAATGGCCGTGTCATGTTCAGAAGACAGTATTTAGCAGCCCATCTTCTAGCTCTGATTTTCTTTCTGCTCTGTCCTCCATGATATCACCTCAGTGTTAGAAGTGGGTGGTGTAAATGATCCACTTAGGACTGAGCACTCAACTATCCTTATTCAGCTCTTTGAGCATCCAGGAGTCTCTGCATTCACTATTGTTCATTGAATAAGAAGATTTTAAGACTGAGAGCAGCTTTTGTCAATGGGTATATACATAGATGTTTAGAAGGCCATTTAATGCCATGTCAAGTTCGCTAAACAACAGTAATAAATTAATTACTGGTCCTATGGTCCCCTAGATACTTTAAAAAATTTAATGGCATTAAAAAGTATTTTAGTTTTGTATATATTATTTAGTGTGTGTGTGTGTGTGTGTGTGTGTGTGTGTGTGTGTGTGAGAGAGAGAGAGAGAGAGAGAGAGAGAGAGAGAGAGAGAGAGAATGTTCACATGAATGCAGTGCCAATGAAATCCAGAAGAGGCCTTAATTTCCCCTGGAGCTGGAGTCAGTCAGCCTGACATGAGTGCTGGGAATTGAATTCTGCTCTTTTCCAAAAATAGCGATGCTCCTAATGCTCCTAATAACGGAGTCCTTTCTCCTTACCTAAGTCACGGTGGGTTTAAAGAACCAGGCATGTATTTCTTCCTGTAGAGCAGGTTTCTAATCTAATCAGAGGACAATTGGTTACATCCATAACAATTGTGCCACTATTAGGCACATCTTGTTTGATGGGTCAATATTATAGGTCATAAGTTTATAGCTGGGTAAGACAGCTGATGCCTTTTATTCCCCAGATACCTATATAGTACTCTCTGGATTTATGAAAGCTACTTAGCAGGAAGGAAGCTCCTAGCTTCGAAGTCATCTGCAGATTGATTTCTTTGTATCCTACTGGGCTCAAGAACCACTTTGTTTCTGTGTGTTCTGGCTATCATGCCTAGCTTGACCCGTAAAGGAAGCATAGTCAAGGACCATGGGACCAGAAGAGGATTCTGAGCAGTGGTGAGGACAATGGGAAAGAATACCCAGGAGACTCTGACAGCTTATTTAGTAGCAAGGGACAGGGAGTATTTATACCCCAGGGAGAATGGCTGATTGGGCCCAACTTGTGGTATGTTACTGGAGGGGGAAGAACATTGAGGGTACTTCATTTGCATACATGGGGACAGCAGGGGCTAGGGGAAGGAATCTTCTAAATTCATATAGAAAGTCCAGCCCATGATGTTTTAGGCCCAAACATCAGAGGAACAGCCACCAGCCCTTGGTTGCATGAGCTTATGGTTGCTACAAGCATATAGGCAGGTGGGGGGAGGAGAGGAACCCTATCTGTGGGGATCTATTGTCACCAGAGCAAGGCTAAGGAACAGCCAAACTTCTTCCACTCTCTGGACGAGAAAATCTGGGGATTTAGATATGCTTCGACCACTTCTGAGCTCCAGATTGGCCCTGCAGTAACTTAGTACCAAGGGCCTGCTGGCCCCATGTATGCAAATGAAGTACCCTCAATGTTCTTCCCCCTCCAATAACATGCTACAAGTTGGGCCCAATTAGCCATTCTCCCTGGGGTTTGCTTGTTTTCCATGTACTTCTGATTGACAGCCAAGAGGAATGGCAAGTTTGTATTATTTTGGAGGCTCCTTTATCAATTATGTTGTAAACGAAACCTTTAGTCAGTCTGAAAATAAAATGTAGTATTTCCTTTTAGTTTATTTTTATTTCTTCTGATCATTCTGTTTTCAACTTCAGCATGAGCTCTAGTTTAGCTATGTTTGAATCCATAATTATAGTATGGTTGTGAAAATAAAATGAGCCAGTATGTGCAAGTCATTTAGAATAATCTTTGTATGTAAGTGTTTAAAGGTAAGTAAGATGCATTAAAGCCGTAAGATGTTTATTTGACCAGCTATTGTAAAATGGGTGGTTTGGAGCCTGAAAGGGGCCCCCTGGGGCACTCCCTTACAGGAAGAGTATGAAGTAAGGCATAAAATATATGGTTTTGTTGGAGCACTGGCCTTATTTGGGTCATTCCAGTGAGAAGGACCTCAATTAGGAATCATAAGATGTTTCTGCTTGGTTGAGATGCTAGTGAGCTGAACTTCACTTTGCTTATATTGGAAGCCAGGGTAGTTGAGTTGACTCAGTCTGATTTCTTCCCAATTAATTACGTAGGAAGTGCTAAGCAGACAACAGATACGTAATTATTTCATTGATATTTAAGATGAAGGCTGTTGGTTAGCTTTGTTAGCTAGCTGCGATTTTCCTTTCCTTAATGACTATTTTATTTATTTATATTTCAAATGTTGTACCCTTCCTGGTCTTTCCTCTGCAAAGCCTCCCTCCCATCCCCCACTTCCCTTTGACTCTAAGAGGGTACTCCTCCACCCACCACTCCTGCCTCACCCCTCTAGTATCCCCCTTTACTGGGGCAACAAGCTTCCATAGGACCAAGCACCTCCCTTCCCACTGATGCCAGATAAGGCAATCCTCTATTTATGTAGCCAGAGCCATGAACCAGTCCATGTATACTCTTTGGTTGGTGGTTTAGTCCCTGGGAGCTCCGAGGGGTCTAGTTAGTTAATATTGTTGCTCTTCCTATGGAGTTGGAATCCCTTTCACCTCCTTCAGTCCTTCCCCTAACTTTTCTATTGGGGTCCCCATGCTCAGTCCAATGGTTGACTTTGAGTATCTGCATCTGTCTTAGTCAGGTTCTGGCAGAGCCTCTCAGAGGACAGCCATGCTAGGCTTCTGTCTGCAAGCAGTTCTTGGCATTAGCAATAGTGTTGGGGTTTGGTGTCTGCATGTGGGATAGATCCCCAGGTCGTGCAGTCTCTGGATGGCCTTTCCTTCAGTCTCTGCTCCACTCTTTGTTTCTGAATTTCCTTTAGACAGGAACAATTCTGGGTTAAAAATTTTGAGATGGGTGACTGTCCTCTTCTCTCAACTGGGGCCCATGCCTATCCACTGGATATGGTCTCTACAAGTTCTATCTCCCCTCTGTTGGGTATTTGGGCTAATGCCATCCCCATTAGGTCCTGGGAACGTCTCGCATCCGTAGCATCTGGGACTTACTAGTTGCACCCCCTACTCCCCACCTTCCACTGCTACATAGTTCTACTCATTCTCTTGGTGCTCTGGACTTCTCTTCTGTCTCTCCCTGCACCCCCTTTCCCTCCCCTCTTCTCTCCCATCCAGAACTTTTCCTCCCTCTGCTTCCAGTGATTATTTTGTTGTCCCTTTTAACTAGGATTGAAGCATCAACACTTTGGCCTTTCTCCTTATTAAGCTTCATATGGACTCTAAGCTGCATGGTCAGTATTCTGAAGTTTTGTGCTAATATCTACTTATCAGTGACTATATGCCAGGTATATCCCCTTGGGTCTGGATGTACATACCTCACTCAAGATGATATTTTCTAGTTCCATTCACTTGCTGGCAAAATTCATGAAGTTGTTGTTTTCGATAGCTGAGTAGTATTCCATTGTATAAATGTACCACATTTTCTGTATTCATTCTTCTGTTGAGTGATAATGGGTTATTTCCAGCTTATGGCTATTATAAATAAGGCTGCTATGAACATAATGGTGCATGTGTCCTTCTTATATGTTGGGGCTTCTTTTGGGCATATGCTATACCACCAGTGTAACTGCCTGATTGATTTCCAGAGTAGTTTTACCAGCTTGCAATCCCACCTGCAATGAAGGAGTGTTCCTCTTCTCCACATCCTCTCCAGCATCCGCTGTTACCTGAAGTTTTGATCTTAGCCAATTCTAATTGGTAGACGGTAGAATTTCCGGGTCATTTTGATTTGCACTTCCCTGATGACTAAGGATGTTGAACATTTTTTGGGGGTGTTTTTCCAGTATTCGAGATTCCTCAGTTGACTTTTTCCTTTTTAAAATATCTTGCTCGATACTTATTTCAAGAATTTTACTGAAGAAAGAGTCTGTGCACCATTCTTCCAAAATAGTACTGCAATATTTCCTGTTTATTGAGGAAACGAAGGAGATTGAGCATTGATTAAATTGGAGTCAGCCTTTGAATGGAGCTCTAAAAATCTATAGAGTGCATCTAAGAAATACAACACTCAGCTCCCAGAGAATGGCTCTTCTTGCTTCGGCAATCACTGTGAATATTGGAGGTCATATTGCCTTTTTAATTTAAAAGAAAGATAATAGAAAAGTCAAGTTTTGGTGCAATAAGAAACGCAATAAATATATCTCATTATAGAGTGCATAGGACTGTGCAACCATTTCTTTGAACTACAGAATCAGTAATGAATTTGACATTTTGTGACAAAAATAGCAAAATTCTATAGCTGGTTAACGTTTTGCAGGGGTGGGATGCACTTAGTATATAATTAATAGAGACAAGTCATTACCGAGAACAAAAATAAAATTAAATCAAATGAGCACACATGTCAAGTGCTGGGGAGAAGTGGAATAAAGCATGAAGCATTTATATTTGGATGAAAATAGTTCCCTGTGATAATTGCACTGTGGAGTTTTACTCCCAGCATGCTGCAGGCTTAATGTCTTCATGAACTTAAAGGAAATTGTTTAAAGCAGGAAAAAAAAGGGCAAGGCTGTAGGTCTACAAAATGCACATGGAAAGCTAACCAGCTCATCCAGTTCTTGTTGTAATTGGTTGTGTGGTGCACAGATAAACACACCGAGTAAAGAAACCCAGTGGGTTGAAATGCATTCATTACCCTAGGTTATTAGCAGCACTGTGAATGCCACGCTGGAGGCTGGTGTATGTGTGAACTGGCCATTCAATTTCTCTATTCACTCGTCCATTCTGATAACCCATTGAGAAAGGAAGGTTTCAATTCCCACACCACTTGGCAGACCTTCAGAGGCCTAGTTGATATTCAAAGCTGGGTATCTTTCAAAAGTCCTGGTTCTCCCACAATAGGTATTTAGTCCCTGGTTCACTCTGAATAAAGGGTATGCATTCAGATCCACCATCAAATAAACAAGTATGGACAAGCAAGGATCATTTCTCATTCAGGATCACTGCAGGGAGGTCTTAAGACGTCATACCTAAAACTCCCTAGAAGTCCTTCTCTCTTCCAGCCTGCTCCAAACTTCAGTACTCACTCCAAATCCACTCTGCCTGTCATGGGCTCTGCCTTCCCCTTCCTGCCCAGTACATGGACACTGGACATTCTGAGAGGAAGCTTGGAGTGGGACCCCAGTTCCTCACTCCCAGCAGTATATCAGCTGAGCCTAGGTACACAGGAGACCAGAAACCACAGTATTTATCCCAGACTCCACTGTTCTCCCATTCAGCAACAGAAAACACGGACTGTGGACTATCCATTGGACTTTGCCCTGCCTTCTCCCAGCGGCATGCTAGAGGTGCTCTGGGCACCCCAGTAGAGAAGCAGGGCTGGTATGATATTGAGCTATTTCTGAACAACATGTATGAAGAAGCTAACACTGTCTTTAGCAGCCCCTACCCTTATCTCCAATGTGCAATGTTTTCAAGCACAGATACAAGCATTCAGACAGACAGACAGGTAGACAGACAGACATCTCTTGCGCATGCGCGTGTACACACACACACACACACACACACACACACACACACACACACACACACACACACACTTTGGTTGAAGAGACAGTGTATCACACAGTTTCAAGAAAACCCAGAGGATAGTAGCTTCTTGTCTTTCACAGCATGTGTATGGGAATCTGATGCAATTTCCCATCGTGCTATCCTATCCACACAGACTCTAAATCAGTCTTCTTTTGGGATACCTCATCATCTTTGACGGTGTGGCATGAGTAAGTTATGCCTTTGCAAACCTTCTCAATCACTCTTGTAAATATGTCATAAGCATATGCCAACTTTGGCAAAGTGACAAATGTCTTCTCTACTGTTAAGTATCTACTTAGACTTGTGGGAGTCTGCCTAAAGTGTTGACAGGCTACAGGAAGCAACTCTGTCCTCTGCCATGAGCCCTCTAATGAATACTACAGCATTTCTACATACAGTGTTATGATTAATTATTGCGTAATGAATGTGTCCTCACACATCTATGCTTGGGATCCTCATCTCAAAGTGAAAAGTGTTCAGAGGTAGAACCTTTGAAAACTTAAGTGGGGACCTCGTGAACTGGATTTGTATCCTTAAAAGAAACACAGGAGGTACCCGCCCCTATCTACATCTCTTTCCCCCCTTTCCTTCTTCCTCTATTTTAATCATGTGATGATCCAGAAAGTTACTGTCTTGAAGCTAAAGTAGACCCTGAATCTCTAGGTGGCTTCTAATTGTCCTTCCTAGCTTCTAAAACTATGAGGAACCTATTGTTTTCCCCTACTCAGTACGTGGTATTTTTTATTATAACATGTAGAATGGTTTTACTACTCTAAACATTGCTTTGCTTTTCCTGTCCTCCTCTCACTTTTCCTGGTTGACATTTTGCCAACTTGACACAAACTAGAGTTAGCTGAAAAGAAAAGCAAGCCTATAGGCTATTTTCAAAATTAGTGATTGCTGTGGGAGGCAATGGTGGGTGGTACTACCCTTGGGATGGTGGCCCTGAATCATATGAGGAAGCAGGTTGGGAAAGCCATGGAGAGCAAGTCAGTGATCAGCAATCATCCATGGCCTCTGCTTCAGTTCCTGCTTCCAGATTCCTCCTTGAATTTCTGTTCTGACTTCCCTCGGCATTGGACTGTGATAGAGAAGTGTAAGCAGAAATAAATTGTCTCCTTCTCAAGTTGCCATGGTATTTCATCATGGCAGTACAAAGCCTAACAGAGATAGGAATTTTCATTTTAGCCTTCAAGTATATAGGACCAGCCTACATCATGCCTTCCCTCCCACTGGAGTGATTAAACATGTTGGGCTAAGACTTATACTTCTGATGTGATTTGAACTCAATCACCTTACAGACTTCCACCTAAGACAAAAGAGCTTGCTTTGTCCCATCTGTCCCTGGTTGCTTGTTCCTCTTAGCAAACTCCAGACATACCTCTCTGTCTTTGTAACTCAAACCAATTAGGTTTGGCCTCCTGCACTCTGTGATAACAACTTCTAATTTCACCGAAATGGCTAATTTCAGTGGTCAGTTACTGATACTGCAGTTGTGCTTTACACACGCATGCTCATTCCTCTGTGAACAGTTTCCCAGTTTGGTTTCTAGCTCATTGGCCCCAATTTTTATCATATGCAAATAGCTCCTTGTTAATTTATCTTGCAAGTGTCTTATCCTCTACTGAACACATTCATTTAGAATTCTGCAGATCCCAATTTTTGAACCACTTCTCATTCTATCTATACTCAAGGTGTCAGTAATCTGTATTTTTATGTCTTTGAACTCTGGAACACATGCAGTAAATTGCCATCTTGAACCATTCTGCTGACTTACAACTCCAGAATTGTGTCATGATTTATGTTCGTCTTCATAATAAGCCTATAATCTTGCAATGCAAGTTAAACACAATAAGAAGAGGTGACAGAACAAGCTTGAAATGTAAGAACAGGGAGAAATACTGTTCATATATATATGCATATGTATTTATTTATTTATTTTTCCCGTATGTGAGCACACTGTAGCTGTCTTCAGACACACCAGAAGAGGGCATCAGATCCCATTACAGATGGTTGTGAGCCACTATGTGGTTGCTGGGATTTGAACTCAGGACCTCTGGAAGAGCAGTCTGTGCTCTTAATCACTGAGCCATCTCTCCAGCCCCTCATATGTATTTATAAATATATGTATAAATATGTAAAGGTTTAAGTGGCGATGACAGCAAGGGACTGGGGGGAGGGACAATGGAGCTACACTAACCAGAATTAAGAATGGGCAGAGGAGCCATATGAAAGCCCAGTAGTTTGCCAGCTAATTAAAGGAGTCTAAAAAGGAGTTGGACTAGAGATACCCCACGCACATGGGAGAATAATGTTTCCTAGTACGTGCTATCTACAGTGAATGCTCACACAGTGCCTGCTGATAAACCACACAGACAAATACAAAACTCTGTCCTACAATGACATCTGCTGTCACTGCTGGTGACACGTGCAGCATTCAGTTGACAGGATCTATAGCTGAAATATGAAGCTGACTTTCCTTTGAGCAGATGGCTTGAGCGTAGTTCCAATTCGATTGGTGAAATGTGTTCAGAGTTCCACCCATGAAACTGAAAAGTGAAAGGGATTTTGAGGCTTCTAAGGAAAGCCTTCTCCTACTGGGTACCCCCCAAATACTTCCCTTGTTTTCTGTTACTTGAAATTCAATAAATGGGGGATACAACATTTTACGTGCTCCCATGCATGTCAAATAACAAATCTGATTCATTCAGGAAGCTGTTAGAAAAATATACCATGCCATCTACTTCTCTTTGCCTGGGTTGGAAGCCAGGTATTAGTAACTTTAGAGAAATTCTCCAGTGATTTATTATCAGGTGATGCTGATAAGATTTGCACAGTGACAATCTTTGCCTCCTTTCCTCTAACAGCCTTGGCACAAACACTTGTTCAAGAAGAGAGGCTTATTTGACTTCGGATGAGAAGGCTAGGCTGATTCCATGACAGGCTTCAAATTGGTAGTTGAGGAGACTAGGCCTAAATCTCTGTCTCCTAGAACTGGGCAGCAATTCCAGGCAAGTCCAGGCCTCAGAAGCTGCCTTGCCACCTGGCCTGAGGCAAGGGCAGTAGGTCAACAGCAGTTTCTTCCTCAACTTCTTCCTCCATAACAGTTTCCAGACCTCCCCAGCAAGTTTCCAGCCCACATGCTGGTAATGAAGTGTCTGTAGAGATGGACTCAACAGATTAACATAGAGGTTACCTTTCCTGGAATTCCCTAATGTGCTTTAAACCAGGCCTGCAAGCTCACTTGGGTGCCTCTCTATTCTGGTAATGTGGAGAACCCAGCATGCTGGACTTCTGCAGAATAAAACACTCTGTGTTTATATCCTATTTGAGTCCAGGGTATCATTTTTCAGTAAATCATGGACCCTTACAATGATACTAGTGGTTCCATAGACACCTTACACCTTGGCAGTTGTGGGATACTGCACGGTGGTACCTCATGGAACTGTTTCAAGTGGCAAATCTCAGGAACAAAGGAGGAAGCAAGAGACCAAAGTGAGGGTCACACTTACTGCTTCATAAACATTGCCCACAGGAATAAGTCCACTCTTGCAAGATAGAACCCACTCTGTGATACCACTATCATTCCCTTCCCAGGGGTGCTAGGCCCCTCTTAAAAGTGTCTACCACATTCCAACAATGCTATATGGGGACTAAGTTCCTAGGTGATGAGTTTGGGGAGAGCACACTTGAATCATGTCTAGACCTCAGAAGACACTAGTACTATGTTCATCTAGACCTGATATAACTGAGTGGGGATTTTATTTTTGTTTTCTTTTAAATCAAGCATCTTCCTGAGTGGCATGCTATTAATGGGATGGAGGAAACTAACTCATCAAAGCAGGGAGAAGAGCTTAGATGGACACTTGGGGATTCCAACAACAAGCATTTTCCGGTCTACATTATTGAAAGGCTGGATTGTGTAGATCTTAACGGCAAGCTGAGGAAAAAAGAAGTCCAACCTCTCTCTGCCTTTTCTTTTCCTGTTAGCCTTTGAGGAGCCATCCTTATGTGGATCAGGGACTCTGGGAAATGGTTCACGCACTGATCTGCAGGCAGTGAAGGAACTTTGAAAAGGATGCCTCTGCTACAGTTGTTACTGCTTTAAAAACCCATCAGGGAGATGTGTGGTTTCTCTTTTGATTCGAAGTTCCAGATTAATGGGCCTGAAAATTGGATTAGCTCAGTGGCTGCTCTGAGAGCCATGGTGGAATGGAAACAAGTCAGAAGACTTTAATGTGCGGCTAGCTGCTACAACAGCCTTTTAGCTTGGTGTTTGCAACTTTAAAAGGGTTTTCGGAATATTAGCACAGCACAAGCAAATTAATGTTAGAGTTTGGCCTAAGCATTAAAAGTATTTTATATGTCAAAATGCCAGGAAAGGATCAACTAAATGGGCTTGTTTTTTGCCCCTCTCTTTACTTGTCTTTGCTCTGATTTTCAAACCAGAGTCTCGTTTATAAGGAATACTTACCTCTGTGTGTTAGCTTTTCATCTCTATGACCCATCTCCTCCAGCTAGGCCTCACCTTTCACAATGCCTCCTCCCTCCTAAGTGGGTTAGGTAAAGGCACTCATAATCTATCTAGTCACTTCCTCCAAAACACACTCTGGACCTTGCACTGGGGACTAAGTGTTTAACAAGTGAGTCTTGTGGGTGCAAACCTTATCTCTAAATTGTAGCATTATCATTTAAAATTGCTTGAGAATTCCAAGCTTGTTCCTTCAGGATCAGAGTTGAAGGATCCTTATGATTTGACTGCCTCCCTAGCACCACCTGCTGTGATCTGTCTTTGATCTGGATTTTCAATGAATGAAGCTGATGAACTTGCAGGGTCATGAACGAGGACAAAGCCCACCAAAGGAAGACAGGGAAAGGTAGCCCTGACTCCTGATAGGTATTTTTTTAAGACTAAGGAAGTAAAAACTGATATTTACGAGTTTATCGGTTACCTCCTTTGTTGCAATGACCAGATAACCGAGGGGCAGGAGTTTATTAAGGAAGACTTTATTTTGGCTTACAGTTTGAGGAGATACATTCCATCATGGCAGGGAAGGCAAAGAGGGCTGAGAAGGAGGTCGCTGGTCACATTGCATTTGGAGTCAAGAGGCAGAGGGAAACAAATGCTAATGTTCATTATACTCAGATCTTTCTCTCTCTCTCTCTCTCTCTCTCTCTCTCTCTCTCTCTCTCTCTCTCTCCCTCCTTTTATGTACTCCGGAACTCAATTCATTGAGTTTTTCTTTCCTAATTTGTTTGGTTTCATTTGTGGGGCAAGGGGCTGAGGTGAATATTTTATGCACCAAAGGAGACCTAACCTCTGGGTTCTCTCAGCATCCCTCAGTTCCTATCTGGCATACTATGCCCTTTACCCTGAACTTTCCAACCCAGGTGTTGGGCTGCCCTTCCCTCAGAGGCTCTTCCCCGTATAACCCAGACATTTTGGTCTCTCGCCCCTCCTTTTGCCTCCTTCTGAGTATGTGTTCACTTTCTGGCTTGAATTAGCTCATTTCCAACCATAGGACAAATAACTTACCATAGTTAACATAATTTAGATCCCCCTCCACAGGTATTTGCACCCTGGATAATTTTAGAACAGGTTGGTTTGACAATTAATATAAACCATTACAGTGAGCAAATGTAGGCCCACCAATTAATGTTTGAAGAAGATGAGTGAAATTGGACCAGGACAGAGTCTATTCTTTTGGCACACGTGTAAGAATTATTCATTTACCACTGAGAAGGAACGTATAGACGATATCAGGGTTACAAGTTAGATTTATATGTAATTATTATAGTTGAGACTTTGGTCTTTAACACATACACCTTATAGGGGAAATGTTTGCTAAAGTTAAGAGTAAAGAATGGCTTAGCCAGTCTTCTTATTGATTGTGCTACATATTTGTGCAAACTGATGAGTGGGGTCAATGCCATGATATCTTTAATGATGAAACTTAGGAGCTGGGGAGATGGCTCAATTGGTAAAGTACACGTCATTTGAGCAGCAGAATTTGCAGCAAGCGCCAAGGTAAAAATTGGTCGTGATGATTTGTGTCTCTAACCTCAGGACTGTGGAGGTAGAGATGGGGATTCTCTGTCTGGCCAATTGCTGAGCTCCAGGATCAATGAGAAACTTGTCTTAAAGAGGGATATAGAGTATGAAGGAACACTAGAGGCTGATGTCTGGCACTTGTGCATGGGCTCTCTCTCTCTCTCTCTCTCTCTCTCTCTCTCTCTCTCACACACACACACACACATACACACACACACACAAACACACATACACACAATACACACATACATGCACATACACGCACACACATATACACATACATGCACATACACACACACATACACACACACATACACACACATATACATATAAAAAATAAAAACTGAGAAATATTCTGCCTCAAGGAAATAATAAATAAAACTGGATTTAAGACAGGCGTTTATGAGATTTTTGTATGGTAGAGGTAGGGTAATTTTTTCTAAGAAATTAATAACAGACTCAGGGTCATGTATTTATCCATTAGCACAATACAATATCCAATATCCAGAATATTTGTCAAACTAATTTTTTGTTTTCTTCAGCTCTTAAATTTCTTCTCTCATTTAGAGTTCCCTAATTTGTGACTATTATAGGATCAGAATATTCCAGAAGCTTTTTGGAAGCCATAATTTGATCTTTCAACTCACTCGCTCTTTCTCATGTACAGATGGTGACTAGCTTTAGTCAGTTCCAGAACTTTGGCAGGCTTCGTTGACACTGGACTCACTGAAATTACAGTTGAACAGAGAGTAATTTTTTGGATTTTAACCTGGCTCTATTTACTCTAATGAGTGACTTTATTCCAAGCCCCCCTTTATGACCTACAAGGAATCAGTGTCCAAAGAAAGAACATGACTGGTTTGCCCACTCATTCAGCACTTGATAAAAAGGATCTCTTCAAGTGTTTCTTGCCTGCATCTCTTCTTCTAGATTACATTTTGTCTAACTCTGGTTTTAAAAATATCTCCTTGTGTTTTGCTGTCTTATAGCATGTCTTCTGTGAGAAATCCTATCAAGTCTCATGTGGAAAGTGATAAGGTATGGGACAAACCATACTGGCTGTTTCATTGTCTTGTCTCGTATCTTTTTTATCACACAGTGAATAGAATTCTGACAAGATGTGGCCTCAATACATGTCACTGCTTCCTTGACACCCAGCCCCAACTCTGCCTTTTGTAAGGAACAGATACTGTGATTGGGGGATTGCTACGATGACTCACACTGCCAAGCTTGGATAATTTCAGTTCTAGGTGCTGGGATTGACTTAGACTGAATATCAGGACTCTGTTCATGGAGAGAGATTGTAATTCTGGGATCCATGAATTCTCCCAGAGGAAAAAAATATGTCCACCCATGCAAATGATTGTAGGAGAAAGTTCTGACCTTCAGGTCTCCGTGCTAGCTTGGGAGAACATGAATCAGGGTTCTCTAGATGGTCATGAAAGAGACTAAAGGCTTTTCAGGCTTCCAAACTGTGCCTGTGAGAGGCTGTCTTGCTTTCCACAGGATTGTTCCCATCTCACTCACTGTGCTGTTAATCTGGTAATGAGGCAGAATAGAAAGGCAGGGAAAACTCAGGACAAGAATGAGAGAAGCTCTAGGGACGGGAATCTAGTCAAAGCCTTTTCCAGCAGCAGAGAAAAATTTCCATTCCACATATATCACAACTGCTTGCAGCCTTCCTTCCTATACACAAACCCCTCTAGGTTCCTCTCTAGATTTCTCTTCAGAAATCTCATGAGAATTCCCATATGAGGGAAAAGGACACCTGCTGGCCCCCTCGCAGAACTCCGGTGACTTCTAGCTTTACCTTATAGGTTATGATTCCATCCAAGGCTTCTTTCTGAAGCCACCTTACATATATCTCTTTGAGAAGATAAAGCAGGGAGGGAGGAAAAGAGGAAGGAGGGAGGGGAGAGGGGGTGGGAGTGTGTGAGGTGTACTTTGAGAGGCATCAAAACAGTGTATATGTTAATGCTAAGACAAATTCAAACCCATTACTTACCTTCTCCTGAACAAACCTGTACCCACGCTTGGGTATGTTTACTTTGTCTACTCTTTTGAGACATACTCATATTCACACCGAAGGTGTGCCTCATTAAGGACCTCTCTTTCTCTCAACTCCGGCTTATGCTTACATTAAAATATTTTTGACGGTATTTCCAACCCTGTTTCATCATGCCAGCTATTCCCAATATTGTGCTTGGTGGCAACCATTAGTCTTAGTTTGACTTGAGCTGAGATCCCTAAAATTCTAGGGGACATCTCAGACTGAGGTGCCAGTGTGGGGCTATCTCTCTGTTCCCTCACTTCCAGCAGCAAAAGAATAGAATCCCAGGAATGCAGGAGAGATCACAACCTAAGGGGACTTTGCAGCTTTTTTTTTTTTAAATAAACCAAAGAAAGAAAGAGAAAAGAAAAAAGGAATGCAGAGGCAGAGGAAGCCAGAGCCATTCCCAAGGCTCAGGCAGAAGTTTTGGAGAGATTTCTTAAAACTTAAGGCTTTGATGTGTTTTAAGTTTAAAGATGAGAAGGAGAATTAAAGAGAGATCAGTCACCATGAGGTCAGAACTGGAGCCCGAAGGTCAAGTGAAAGACACACTTCAAAGTAGAGCACAAAGCACAAAGACAATGACATCATGATGAAAGAAAAGCGAGGGATGGGAGGAGGTAGCATTTGAGGTTCCAAGGTGAGGGTGGAAGAGACTCCGCACATAGAAAAAGAACCAGAGATTCTCGGAGAACTGAGATTCCTCAGTTTAATATGTATATATATATATATATATATATATATATATATATATATATATATATATATGTGTGTGTGTGTGTGTGTGTGTGTGTGTGTGTGTGTGTGTGTATGTATGTATGTATGTATGTATGTATGTATGTAATGTTTTTAGAAATGGAATGCTGGGAGGGAACTCACCCAGATATCACAGGGCAGTAAAGAAGGAAGCTGATTTAGAGAGAGTTAGTGTCATTTCAAAATGTCTGTGTAAGAGCCAGGAAGACAACCCCTGAGAAACAATGTATAAGAAACTGAACTTTGCCCAGGAATCTCATGTTGGGAGCAGAAAGCTGACTGCTGTGCTAGCCAGAGGAAACCTTGTCTCATGGAAAGAGATTTCACAGTTCTGACAACTTGTCAGGTCCCTTTGAAGGAGAGAATGAATCTCACCCTCGACTGTCCTCTGCTTAAACTTAACCCTTATGTTGTAAGCCCAAGATGGACTTTGGTGTGTATGTGGGAGAGGATCCCCGGACAAAGACAGTGAAGTCTTTTTTTTTTTTTTTTTTTGAGTTGATTCAATTTGAAGACATTTGTTATGCAAAATAGAGAAATGGACCTCACTGATATATTTCTAACTTACCTTAATACACTTGACTTTGACTAAGGTTGTTTAACTCTTCTACTACATTTCCTTACTTCAAAACACTCTTAACTTTCTGTCATCCAAACAAGATACCAGAGAACATGAATTTACTGTAGAAAAGCTTTACTTGAGCCAATAGAGTCAGAGGTTTTAGCTCGTGGTCTCTTGGCCTTACAGCTCTGGGCAGCATCATGGTGCATGTGTGGGGTGTGGTGGAAGTAATCTCTTGGTGGTTAGGGAGTGAAAGGTGAGATGGGGCAACAAAACATGCGCAATATGCCCTTCAAAGATGGGCTTCTTATGATGTAACTTCCTGCCTCTCACCCCACCTCCTAAGGATTCAAGCATCATATAGCAGTGCTACAATGAATGCTATTTTACTGTGGATATGAACTGTGTGACACAAAGGGTTTCACTGACATCCATATATTCATGACCTATTTTCATCACATTTACCCCCTCTATTACTCTGTCTGCTCTGCCCTCTCATCTTTTCCTAACGGTGTCATCAGGTGGAGACTTGACTCTGGGGAGACATTTAACATCCAAATCATAATTAGAGTCATTCTTGATTAGTAGTTTATTGATAAACTTCCAAGGAAGTTTATACACAACAACAGCAACAACAGCAACAACAACAACAACAGCAACAACAACAACAACAACAACAACAACAACAGTAGCAACAACTCTAGAACTTTAGATCATATGGTGATATTTCAGGTACATGGTTTATGATCCCCTTCCCTCCCCTCTCACTGTTTCTATCTGGTTAGATTCTAAAGCTACATTTTGATGTCGTATTTTTATGGAGAAATGTATACACATTTCTCAAAACTGTTTACCTCAGTTTAAAATGGATTTTTTTTTGCATGTCAAGGTAGGGCTACAAATCTGCTTCCATATGGCTGCTGCCATGTTTCCTCTGTCCTTATTTTCCTTCTCTCTCCTCACTGTGGCCTGCGTGCTGCATGTGGTGTGGAGAGCTTCAGTTTTCTAAGGCTCCGCTTTGAGTTTTGAGCTTGTGCCATTTTTAGAGACTATAAAATATAGGATAAATGCTGTACAAATGGTAAACCTAGTCCACCGGACAGCCAAGGGCAAAACTTTATTCCTCCAGCGAGTCCTTACTGCAGCCTCAATCCAATTCTGTGTTGTTGGCTATGTCTAGGCAAAAGGGTTTCTACCTTTCTTAAGTTTATTGCATCACTCCCTGCTGTTCCTGGGTCTTGACCCTAGACCTTCACACACCCTTGTGGGTCCCAGAAACCATCATGATGGGCATATAAGAGGTTTCTGGGAATTCTGGCCCAGAAACCTCGACCAAGCCTTGTGTTGAAAACAACCCACGCCTGACTTATGTGCTATGGGACCTGCTTCACCCCTCCCTCAACACAAGTGCTCACTTGAAAGTCAGGTCTGAACTGTCATAATGCCCCCTGACACTCTTATGTCTCTGTCCCTGGCTGTTTCTGCTGCGTGTCCCTACTGTACTCATTTTCCTAATTAGCCCATTTCTTTTTACCAGCATGACTGTATGGCTCTCTGTTTAGGACTCGGTCATTTTCTTTTTCTTGATAAGGTTTTATTTTTTTAGTCTTTCCTTTCTGAATAAAACAGGGGCACTGAATTGTAATTAGAGAGGGGAAGGCAAATACATAGGGAAATTTGTCAAGCCAGATGCTCTGGAGACCAGCAGGTGTGCTGCGGACAGGAGAATAATGGAGGAGCAGGTGCCCAGTTCTTATCAGGAGAAAACAATGGGAATGAGAGCCCTGAAGGATACTGGTGGCCTCAATAGGCCATATATTCAATGATGTGCAGACTGTGTCAATAAGCAACGGGAATTTAAGATTTAATCGGAGTGTAAATACGATCTCGTAGGTATTACTAAGGCATGGAAGCATGGAGCAGTGTTGAGGGAAATGTGCTTGTGGACAACCAGGTTTAATTTGCAAAGTCCCCCCAATCATCCATATGGCTTCCTTGACTCTATTCTTTGAGAATGGAAACAATGAAGTATTATTTCTAAGCTCCCTTCTCTTTCTTCTCTGAGCTTTGCCTATGTCTCATTCCTACCATCGGCCCAGCAGCGTTACAGATCTAACCAACTACTGTCTCTATTCCTTTAAAGAAATACAAAGATCCTAGAAGTTGTAGTTACAGTTGTTCAGACATGATGCGACTTAAAAAAACGAGTAACCATCCCTGCAAAATGTTGAACTTCTTGCTTCCTAAGGACATCCACCGATACTTCCTTCAGCTCTATGACAGATATGCCACTGTCAAGTAAATCTTGGCTGCCTTTCTACTATGAGGAATTTTATTTGTTCCTATGTGATTTTTCCAATAGGTTCTTAAAAGACATAGACGTGAAAACTTTCCACTGCACAGGACTGAGGGTGCGTAGTTCACCACGCGCAGAAACACAAAAGATAAGAGGCCTTTTATATTTTCCAGAAATAGAACAAGGGGTTTCATTCAGCCAGAAATGAGAGAGCAAAGTTGAAAAACTGGGCTTTCATTTCTGATATCCCAACATTTTAAAGCTAGGCTGCAGGAATTAGATTTGCACATCAATTCTTATTTTTGTTTGATGACTTTGAGCAACACTAATGTTTCTGTGCCTTCGTTTTCTCATGTGTAAAATAGGGACATATTTTATACTGTGCAGGTTTGTTTTAAGGGCTGAAAGAAGCAACATATGGAATGCTTCTTGGTAAATAGTAATAATAAATGTCTTCAACACTGTTATTTATAAATGGAAGTAGCCTGACTAGAATGGAGTGTCTCACTTCAAACAATTTATACACAGCCAGATTCTTATATTCAAATACAATTGTATTTACAATTGTATACTGTTAATCTTGGCTTCTGAAAGACTAAATGTTTATAGGCAAAAGAAAACATTTCAGCTTTCAAAACAGCAAACGTTCAAACTCTCTAAATAGGCCATGAAAATGGACTCTACTTGTCTGTCTTCCAAGGATGAAAAACGACTTAGGTTGGCATCATTTGTGAAACAACGACGACGATGACGACGACGACGACAACAACAACAACAACGACAACGACAACGACAACAACAATAACAAGGACGACGACGACGACGACGACGACGACGACAGCTAGAGATTCATTCACCTCTCTTCTCTCTATGCCAGTGGTTCTTGAGGAATTTTGAATCTCCGCGGCTTAGCAGGACATGGGCGCTAGACATTGGGTTTAATCCACTGTTGAAACAATGAATAAAACCAGTGTTCTGAGGGAGGAGCAGTGGATGTACCAGAGGGAGTTTTGATCACACCTATAAGAAGGGAAGTATGTGGGAATCCTAAAGCACCAGAAGGAGCTTGGGCTAAGATTTAGGCTTAATGCGAACTGCTTTAGGAGAAACTGAACATAAATTACGTAAGTGATTTGCAGTAAGGGAAGCACTGCCCCCTGGGGGGCATCCTCGAAACTGCTGCATGTTGCATGCTGTTGCTTAGATGATGTGGCTATGGGTGGTGGTGTCATTAAGGGAAGTCCTGTCCAGGGGTTTTAGGTGTCTAGTCATATGTCTGGATCAGCTGTGGTGTGAATTTTGTCAACTCACATCAATAGTGTCAGTTTCCAGAACTTGACTTTTAAGAGTTGTGGAGATGAAGCTGTAGGATGATTGGACTAGCTCTATGGGGGTGGAACTTACAGCCATACATTTTCTTTCAGAATAGTAAATGGGGTATACCATAATCGACTTAAAGGGGGGCTCATGCTGTGCTTCAGTTGGTACAGATTAAGAAAGACTTTTAAATAACCATACTTTAGGAATTACTGACTGAATTACAACCTAGACAGTGAATGAAATGGTTCTCAGGGCTTAGAGCCCATTCATAAAATATTAAAGGCACCATTAGGATTATTCAGCTCCACCTGCTTTTACAACAAGGGGATGCTCTCAGGGCCATGGGTGAGCTCTTGATATGAGAATGTAGTTTAGGTCTTTATAGTATGAATCATAAAGACAAGCTTTAAAAAGCCAGATGAGGCTGCAGATGATGAGAGAAGGGCTTTGCCCTTTTCTATTTCCCATAAAAGGCCAGCTGTACCACTTTCTAAAACCAAAGAGCATTCATGTGCTCACCAGGTGCTGGAGCACAAAAGTCAGAAGTTGGGAAAGATGAAACAAAATATTTCACCAACAGAGGAATTGGGAGGAAGGAAGGAGGTAAATAAAAAGGGAGAGAGGGAAGGAAAAATATTCCTACTGTTACACTTTGATGGGGGAGGGGTGAAAAATAACCATGGAACCTTATGAAACAGCTAGCCAGAAGAGCATAAGAAATGGTCATTAATCTTTGAAATGTTTTAGGTCAGCTTACTAGTCTACTTTCTTCCATTCAGTTTCTTTGACCTATTTTTTTTCACACTTTTAAACCATAGAAGTCCTTGTTATATGTTGGAACATCTTTTGGGTATATGCCCAGCAGTGGTATGGTCGATCCTCACATAGAACTATGTCCAATTTTCTGAGGAACCACCAGACTGATTTCCAGAGTGGTTGTACCAGTCTGCAATCCCACCAGCAATGGAGGAGTGTTCCTCTTTCTCCACATTCTTGTCAGCATCTGCTGTCACCTGAGTTTTTGATCTTAGCCATTCTGACTGGCGTGAGGTGGAATCTCAGGATTGTTTTGATTTGCATTCCCCTGATGACTAAGGATGTTGAACATTTCTTTAGGTGCTTCTCGGTCATTTGATATTCCTCAGTTGAGAATTCTTTGTTTAGCTCTATACCCCATTTTTAGGTAGGATTATTTGGTTCATGCTCCACTATGTTCATAGCAGCCTTATTCATAATAGCTAGAAAGAACCCAAATGCCATTCAACAGAGGAATGGATACAGAAAATGTGGTACATTTACACAATGGAGTACTACTCAGCTATTAAAAACAATGACTTCATGAAATTCTTAGGCAAATGAATGGAACTAGAAAATATCATCCTGAGTGAGGTAACCCAGTCATAAAAGAACACACATGGTGTGCACTCACCAATAAGTGGATATTAGCCCAATATCTTGAGATATCCAAGATACAATTCACAGACCATATGAAGCTCAAGAAGAAGGAAGACCAAAATGTGGATGCTGCATTCCTCCTTAGAAAGGGGAACAAAATACTCATGGCAGGAAATACTGGGACAAAGAGTGATGCAGAGACTGAAGGAAAGGCCATCCTGAGACTGCTCCACCTGGGGATTCATCCTCTATGCAGCCACCAAACCCAGTCACTATTGCTGATGCCAGCAAGTGCTTGCTGACAGGAGCCTGATATGGATGTTTCCTGAGAGGCTCTGCCAGAGCCTGACAAATACAGATGAGCATGGGGATCACAATGAAGGAGTTAGAGAAAGGACTGAAGGAACTGAAGGGGTTTGAATCCCCATAGGAAGAACAAAAATATCAACCAACCAGACCCCCCAGAGCTCCCAGGGACTAAACCACTAACCAAAGAGTACACATGTAAAGGATGTAGCAGAGGATGGAATTGTCTAGCGTCAATAGGAAGAGAAGCCCTTGGCTCTGTGAAGGCTCATTTCCCCAGTGTAGGGGAATTCCAGGGTGTTGAGGTGGGAGTGGGTGGGTGGAAGGGGGAGCATCCTCATAGAAGCAGGTGGAGGGGGAATGGGAGATGGGGAAAGGGAATAACATTTGAAATGTAAATACATAAAATATCCAATAAAAAAAGAAAAAGAACATAGATGTCAAAGCTAGTTTGTAGATTTGAGATACACTTAGTTCTAGTAATTGGGAGTAAGGTGCTTACACAGAGGAGTTGGACTGAGGCCAGGACTCTGAATGTAGGAAGAAGGCACCAGTGATGTTTCCAAGGAAACATGGGTGATGTCCTGGTGTTGGTAGCCCTGATGAGTGAGAAGGAGATCATGGGAGCAGTGCAGAAGATAAGAAAGAAGAGCATTTGTGACAGGATCCCATTTATAAGCAATGACCACTCAACACACAAGAACAAGCAAAACTCAGAAAGTAGTTTAAACTATCACTATCATTCCTCTCAAATACTTCATTTACCTAAATTTGATCTATAATACTTACTAACTCCAGACAAATAATGTGCTTGGATTGGAATTTTGACACACAGTTTGATAATAAGAAGCAACAACCACTTTGATGAATTTTTTTTCTGGCACCTCAGAGGTTGGTTGGAAGCCACAGGAAGCTTCCAACCAGTTTAAGTGAACAGGGAAATAAACTAGAGATATATAAGTCAGGGCATAATGCCAAGTTTTGAGAAGAGCCAAGAATCAAGACAGCTATTTCGTCCACCTCAGTCTGTTTTTGAAGAGCCTACAATTGCTATGTTCTAAGTCTCCATAATCTGATTGGATCACTTAGGGTTCAAGAATGTATTCCCATTCTTAGTCATTCAAGCTGGTAGACAGACTCAGTGAGGAGAACAGTGAGTGGTTCTTCTAAATGTGCCTGCTGAATGCTGCAGATGAAGCACTCCACTGAATTTGCTGTGAAAAGTGTATTGGGTAATGTATGTGAATCGCGGCACATATGCACCACGTAGAGGGCAGAGGATGACTTTGAGTGTTGACCTACACCTTCCATCTTCCTTTAGACAGGGTCAGAGAAAGGAGCTCTCTTGGTGTGACTATGTTACTCTGTGAAAGGATGGATTCAACTGTGGCTCCACTTAGAGAAGCCCTTCCTAGCTCGTGATTTGCTCGTGTCAAGCCTGTTAACATCTACCAAGGTGTGGAGGTACTGCTGAACCTCTGTTCTGAGTTTGCCTCTTGTCTCTTCCTTGTACCTCTGCTTCTGAGTGTCCTCATAGAGCATGGGTTTCTCTCATGGTACCGATGAATATCAAGTTCAGTTCATAATGTACCTGTAATCTCCTGTCCCTTTCCAGTCCTCCATGTGTCCTACGTGTCCATTGTGTTTTGTCCAGAAATACTCTCAGGTTAGAGGTCGGGGTAGATTGCATCATTGTGATAAATACATGAGAGAAACTATTTCATTGGAGAAAATATTTGTTTTAGAAGACTCAGTCCATGACAATTCTGCTTCATTAGTGGAAAGATAGGATGAGTGTATCTGGTGGACAAAGGAGGAGGAGGAAGAGAGGAAAATGAGAGGGAGGAAAGATGGAGAGGAAGAGAAAAAGAGAGAGGGAAAAGAATAATAATAAGAGGAAAAGGAAGAGGAGGAGGAGAAAGAAGAGGAAGAAGAGGAAGAGGAAGAGGAAGAGGAAGAAGAAGAAGAAGAAGAAGAAGAAGAAGAAGAAGAAGAAGAAGAAGAAGAAGAAGAAGAAGAAGAAGAAGAAGAAGAAGAAGAAGAAGAAAGAAGAGAAAGTGTGGGGACAGACATATCTTCTTCAAGAGCATATCTTCTTCTTCATACCTTCTATGATGTTCTAGTGATGTATTTCTTCGAATTTGATCCTACTTCCTAGAAGTTAATTCAGCCATGAATGCATTGATGGATCAATTCATGAGGTTAATGATTGCAATACCCATTCACCTCTTAGTAGTACTACTAACTGGAGTAAAAATATTTATTAGAAGAGCCTATTGGGATGGAATTTGATATCCAAAGTATTACTGGTAGCTTGTCCCACTTTTGCCTCCTTAAGTCCCCTTTTATCTTATCATAAAATAACTGAGGTCACAAAGGTGGTGTATTAAATGTATCAATAACATTCATTATAATTACCGAGTATTATAATTGAGAATACCTTTACTTTTTAAAACCATCACTCTCTTGCCCACATGTCAGATAGGCACCATACTATTAGTAAATCTGTGTGAGTTTATTTATACTCTAATTATTTTGACATGTAGAAATGACAATTTCTTGTGGTTAGACATAATGTTTAGAACAAAGTGAAACACATTTTTACGAAAACAATACTTAGGAGAAAATGAAAAAAATTGCACACTTTGAGTCAGCCAGCATTTGAATACAAAACTGTTGACTTCTGAGTTCATAGTCCTTCTGTTATGCCCACTGACTGTTGGATGCAATTTAAAGTATTATAAATTAATTGATTCTTTCATTGGAGGGAGTTCAAGCTAGAATATGCTGATGCAGAGGATTTGAAGAGCCCAAAAAAATCCCATAAAACACTGAGTTTGTGCTAAAAAATGTGGGACAGAGAGTGAAGTCCGAAACTCACAAACACTAACAAGGCACTGTGAGGTCCACTGTAAGCAAGAGAGTGCACAGAATAGAGGCTGAGAGGGGATCTATTGAAAGGATCTGTGTGGACCTTGACATGTATGATCTGAAGCTAAGTATCATTTTCCAGTAGGACTCGTGAACACTCAATCCCTTTAGGACTTCTGAAGTTGCACTGGCTAGGAAATTTTTGAAGTTGAGACAGGTTTGTAATAGCAGTGAGACCAGGGAGCAAGCAGTTTCTTGCTGTCCTGCCACTGCCCACTAGAATCTGCTTTTGTATTCTTTGTGTCTTTTCCCTTCTTTTTATATATAGTGTGCTATTTTCCCTATGCATAATGGTAGAAAATCAACAATGACCATAGACTTTATTTTCCCTAAGCACTGATGGTAATCAATATAGCCCAGTTAAAAATTCTCCAAAGAAACAAGCCAATGGGTCGAAGTTGAGCGGAGGTCAATGTAGGCTAGTATGTCTGACCTATACTGGTCAATAGGTGAAAAGGGACAGTGGGCATGTTGACCTGTTTACTATATAGTTGGCGTTAAGTCAAATTCCAATTCATACTCTGCCTCTCTTCTGCAGTGTCTGAAACCCAAAGCCTTACTCACAGTACATCAGCATCTGCCTTCCTCTTCCCAAGTTGTTCCATGCCAGAAAAGGCTCTGCTGCTGGGTCTCCACTTCCTGGGGGTAATGGCTTTAGAATAAGGTCTTTTTGCATATTGGAATGTGAAGTGTGGTCATAACATGTAAGACTTTAAACAGCTTACAGTATAAGAAATGTCTTTAAAGACTGTAGGGAAGGAAATGTTTGGAGAGTCATTGGACAGCCAACCATCTCCATTTGCTATGATTGTTTCAGTTTTAGTATTGAAAATCCTTGATTTGGGGGAAAGTTCTTCTAGGTTAAAACAGGACAGCTGATCACCCCAGAGTCTGCTTACTACCTTGGTTAGCTTTCTACAATGTAACTTATGAGAGCAAAAAACTCATTTTTTTCCTCCCTGTCTTTATAGAGACATGGCAAGCCCACAGTATTCAACACTGCAAACCCAAACCCAGGCGAGCTTTCAGATGGGTATTTCTTTGAGCTAAAGCCAATAATCATCCAAGTGAGGCCAAGTTCTCTTCAGAATGTATGTGTGGGGAAAGCCTGCACTGTTGCTAATTGTGTACTTCTCCAATGTTCCTATGCGCAGCAATCAATTCTGATTCGCTTTGTCTGGGTTCTATTTGTAGGTTCACACTTCTAATAGGCCATCTAATACTGATGATCTGAACACTACACTAGGTCTAGAAACATTTTAATTCATAGCCTATACTGTTTAGAATCTCTAAATCAGAAACTTGAGCTGGAATATTTTGAGTTGTGCCAGGCTCAGATCAAAAAAGACAATATGATTATTTCATGGTGATTATGTGTAAGTGTGGGTTTCCAGTACCAAAGAGAACAAAAGAGTGTTTGATATCCCACAGACTTTTCTACAAACAAATATTATCTTTTCGAGATGATACCCCACTTAAATCAGTTTACAACATATTCATTTTTTAGCTTTTTGTTTGAATTTGTTATTGTACCTTGAGAAACATCTGAGCCTCAGGTAACAACAGATGGTTGTGTTTGCAAATAATCACTGGTAGAATATGCTATTTTGTAGCCAGTAACATTACTTGATTAGCATGACAATTTCCTTTCCTTAATAAACTTTCCTAGGTAACCATTTTGCAAAAGTAGTTTCATCACATCTTATTTTAAAAAATTATTTCATTATTTTTTGAGATTATAATATAATTACATCACTTCTCCTTCATGTCCCTCCATCCAAACCCATTACCACTTCTTGTTTGCTTTAAGATTCATGGCTCCCTTTTTTTTTCATTAATGGTTGTAATCTACATATATACATACATATTCCTAAAAATACAAACACACCATGCTCAGTCTGAATAATGTCATTTGTATTTTTTTTTGTCTAGGACTGAGAATTTGCTATTGGATAACTAATTGCTGTGCTCTTCTTTGGATAATGCTATTTCTCCATCTTTCAGCATCCCCTAGTTGCCTGTCGTTCTTTGTTTAAGATTGAGGATCACCGGGCATTTTAGGGTATATATTATCCTTGTTCTACTTGTGTTTAGACATTTGTGTTGGTGAAACGTTTGGGGTATAGCTTCTAACATTTCCAGAAGATGCGATCTTACAGTAGATTCCTGGATCCCCGGCCCTATACTCTTTCCATCCGCTCTTCTACACACATCTTGAGCCTTGGGGATAGGAGTTGTTTTGCAGATGTAGTCATCGGGTTGATATATGAGTCAGTCTCTTAGAAAGGACAGCAAGTAAACAATGCAAAATTTATTGTCATTTCTTTGTAATGAGTTGTGTCTCCTGGAAAGCTTGGAGTCCTAGATGACAGGGCAGAAAGAAGGAAACTAAAAACACCCTCAAAATAACAATGACCTCCAGGCCTCATCCCTCACCACGGAGCTATTGGCAGGTGGTAACTGCCTTGGAAGGGGAGAATGTGACCACGGGTAGGTTTCCCATGCTTCAGGGGATGTCTCAACACCCACGGGCATACGGACAATGCTAAGTGAACTTAGTGTGCTATCAAAAAGCAAAACTAAAACCAAGGTAAAATAACCAAACAAAAAATTCTTCTCAAGGTGATATTTCCAACTGCCATTGGTTATCTTCTACATCACAGAGCATCAGTGAGGATGTTTGCAGCCTTCTACTAGGTGTAAGAAACCTGGTGGAGGAATAGACTGCAGGTGATGCAGTTTCAGTTGGAATATGCATGGTTGCAGGCTAAGCTGAACAAGACTTGGATCCATTTTGAATCGATGCCTGCAATGATAAGTTAGCTGGGCTTTGGAGACAGCTAATGTCACCACAGGCTACAGAGCGTTAGTGAGGCTTGATTACAATCTCTTGACGTGACGGAAGCGAATTAAACAATGGAAGCTGGCTGCTTGGCAGCTCTGAGTCTCCACTGGTAAGTTCAGAGCAGATACAAGTACCAGGGAAGCAGGATACTGACAGAAGTTGGGCAGGCAGACAGGACTCTTTAATTCAAAGAGGTGAGTGTTAATTAATTTATTTTGCGTAGGCAGATCTGATTTCTATGCTAGACTACAAGCTGCTGCAGCATAGTTGGGGACAATATCCCAGCAGTTAACGGACTGTCATGCACTGTCTGGGTGGCTAACCTTATGTCATTTACATTATCCTATGCCCACAATAACTATATTGTGTCCTCTGGATATCAATATATCATTTTTCTTACCCTTCACCCTTACTTTTATGTCATGTGTTTGTATGGTGGTGTTTCTGGTCCTGGTTTCTCTAAAAGTTTTCCTGGATTCTTGAAACTACTATGGCAGGTAAAACAAAGGAAATCAGTGAATGAATTAGAAGTTGTTACCCTTATTATTAGAACAGTATAGTCTTAAATATGTAAAGTATGGTCATACTATACATTCAAGATGTGACAAATGGTACCCAGGGAAAAGGCCTAGAAATTAAAACTCACTGAAGAAAATGTTAGACTTTTAATGTCCTGATGTCCTGTCTCTTCTGCTGCTCATTAACTGCCAAGAATACATTTTCTTTCTATGCGATTGCTTCACAAAACAAAGAGTGTCCTCCTACTTTTATCTATGGGAACATTTATTGAAGTAATTAGTTTTTAAGATCCCAAATGGAATGATGTATCCATAAAATGTGAGCTGAAGTAAAGACCAGTTTTTGAGTAATGTTTAAAACTCTTTTGGTGTAATGAAAACAAAAGTAAACAAACAAGCAGACAAACCTTATAAGTTTCATACAGAGAGCTGGTGGTAACTCACTTAGAAATCTAGCTTTTGTTGAAATTCATTAACGTACAGTATTACAAGAGTGGGTTTTAATGTGTGTAAATTATACTTCTGTTGATGCAATAGTAAAAAATTCTAAGGACTTACTATGCATTATTTATTAAATATGAGGATAGACTGAACTCCCTCAAAAAAGCTGGGTATGGTATGTCAGCTATGAAGAAACCACACTTTTATTTTCTATACTAGGGTGACATAGTTGATTTCTTTTCTTTGTGATGCTGTCCTTGGCTATCCATACAAGGCTGTTCCCCTTTGTTCACTGTTACCAATAGTATTGGGTTTCTCAATTTTATGTATACCTTCTTTATACACCTTATTACAACCAGCTTGAAATACAGAGTACACATTTGTTTTTATTCTATATAAACACCATGTTGTTGTCTGAAGAAGCTATTCTATTTCTAAATTATCTTATCTATAGCCAGTGCTATGTATCAAGTATTTGTCTGGGTTATGCAAAACTCATTTCATTGATCACAAATTATACACAGTATTTAATAGTATTGTTTCTTCCAGTTTTTCACAACTCCACACAATATTGAAATAAGTGTTCTCATAATGGTTGTGTGTGAGTGGAGATCTGCTTCTCATCAGTCTTGGAGTAATCCTGAGAGTAAGTCTCTGGTTAGAAGTAACTAATGAAAGCTTGAATGCGTTAAGATAAATGGCTTAGTAAATAAAAGGATAAATTAAAGAAGAGGGGAACTGGACCTGTGAAACAATTTTTTGTTATCAACTCAAAAACCAGACTTCTATGCTTGCAGTTAGGCAGTGAAAATTGAATATAGAACTGTATATAAACAACTCTATATAACTCTCTCTCATATATGGGGTGTAGAGAGATAACCTTAGTTAAGAGCACTGGATGCTTTTGTAAAAGACCTGAGTTCCATTCCCAGCACCCATATGGCTCACAGCTATCTATAACTATAGTTTCAGAAGGAACTTCAGATGCCTTCTTCCGATTGCCTTGGATACCAGATATGCATATGGTGCCTATAAATAAATATTAAAAAGAATAAAGAACCAAACTATGAGGCATGGCCTATCTTTCATGTGTAGACTATGCAAGCCTAGACTCTTTGACCAGAATTATCTTAAGGATGAATGAGGGACAGAGAGAAAGAGTTAGTGGAAGAAGGAAAGGGAGAGAAGAAACTTCTGGATGCCTCTCAGAGGACCATTTTATTAGATAGCACAGTGTTTCCCATGGAGATAGTAAAGAAACGAATGGCTGGCCCCCTGAATCCCAGTGAGTTCCTGACAGAATGATAGAGTATTTCCTCTGTGGTAGATGAGTTCTTTCTTGTTGGTCCCTCTTGTTACCCATATTTTGCTGAATCTGGAGATGTTTCCCAGTACTGACAGCATCTATAGTACAGACAGGAAGATGGAGCCTTGGTTTATGACTTACTAACAGAGGAAAGTCAAAGTGCTGCTAACTTAGCTGTGCCATAGATTTGTTGTCATCTGAAAATGTCTTGTCACTTGAGAATTTCATTTTAAACAAATGGAAGACATTTGGAAGCCTGTACACATAGGTTCCTCTCACATGTCATTTCTTAGCATGCATATGAGGTCTAATACATGTGAAATGAGTAGAGTTGAACACTGTAATTGGTAGTTGTATGCCAACTCGACAGAAGCTAGAGTCACTTGAAAGGAGGGACCCTTAATGGAGAAAATGCCTCCATAAGATCTTGCTGTATGACATTTCTTAATGATCGATGGGGAAGGGTCAAGCCCACTGTGGTCAGTGCATTCTCTGGGCTGGTGATCCTGGGTTTTATAAAACAGCAGGCTGAGCAAACATGACGAGAAAGCCAGGAAGCAACACTTCATCATGGGCTTTGTGTCAGCTCCTGCCTACAGGTTTCTGCCCTGTTTAAGTTCTTGTCCTGACTTCCTTCTGTGATGAACAGTGCTGTGGAAGTGTAATCTGAATATAACCTTTCTTCCCCAAGTTACTTTGGTCGTGGTGTTTCATCACAGCAATGGTAACTCCAATTGAGACAATGACCCTGTGTTCACACCTAAAGTTCCAGTCGTCTGAACATCTCAACTAAGCAGTACATTTTTTCTTTCATTGAATCTTTTAATTTGCATTTTAAATATTATCCCCTTTCTTGGTTTACCCTCCAGACACCTGCTATCCCGTTCCCTCTGCTTCTATGAGGGTGTTCCCTCACCCATCCACCCACTCCTTCCCACCTCCCTGCCCTGACATTCCCCTACACTGGGGCATTGAGCCTTGACAGGACCAACCGCCTCTCCTCCTATTGATGCCCAACAAGGTCATCCTCGCTACATATGTAGATAGGGCTATAGGTCCATCTCTGTGTTCTCTTGGGATGGTGGTTTAATCCCTGGGAGTCCTGGGGGTTCTGGTTGGTTGATATTGTTGTCCTTCTTATGGGGTGCAAATCCCTTCAGCTACTTCAGTCCTTCCCCTTACTCCTCCACTGGGGACCCTGTTCTCAGTTCAATGGTTGGCTGCAAGCATCCTCCTCTGTATTTGTCATGCTCTGGCAGAGCCTCTCAGGAGACAGCTATATCAGGCTCCTGTCAGCATGCACTTCTTGGCATCTGCAGTATTATCTGAATTTGGTGTCTGTATATGGGATGGATCCCCTGATGGTGATGTATTACCCTGTTACAAATGCACTTTGCTGTTGATGTCAGGGTTTTCTCCCAAGCTAGTGATGCCCTGTGAGTTTTGATGCCTTTGTGTAGCAATGACACACAATTATGTCATGATTGTCACCGATTGATCCAAGAGCCTCAGAGATGCTTAATGTGAAAAAAATTTAAGCATTTGAACTGATAGAACCTACTAGAAATTTTCTCTAGTCCTCAGATCCCAAGGTTTGTTCTTCGTGGACTGACTGTAAGAAATGGAGCTTTATTCAGACATGAACTAAGGGTCACATGTCGCAAGTGGCTTTCATGGTTGAGCACGATTTTCAAATTGCAAAGATTGTGCACCTTCATCTGATAAATGGTAGGACCTCAGGTCCCTCAGCTCCAAAACCTCAGTGGTTATTTCACAAAAGGGGATTCAAATAATCTTGCATGAAAACCACCCAGCAAGGTTTTGGGTCAGCCCCATATGGACTGATTCTCCTCATTGACTTTTGCTCATTAATAAATGTACACACCAGAAGTCACCCAGATGGTGGCTGTTGCCTCCACCACTTGTGAAGCTATGCTGAGAGGGGTGGCCTTCTACTGTTCCTGCAACTGCAAATCTCGAAGGCATAGTTTTCATGAAGTGATGGCAACAGTAGTCCTCTCCTTGTTGCGCTTTATTTTCTGGATTGGAAAGCAGCAAGGTTGTTTCTAGAGTCTATTGAGTTTGCCCAACTTTGGGCTGTTAAATTGGCTGGCCCTGGGCTTTAAACCAGCAGAACTTTGAAAAGGAGATAAGTTTAATGATGTCATTTCTGAAATTTTCTGGCATCTCTCATCAAAATTCTTTCTTAACCCCTAATCGTGAAAGGCAATAATATATGATCTTGTCTCTCTTTTCTCTTTATTGAAACATCTTTTATTTGCAAACCAGTACTAACCACTGTGTGTATTAACTTATGCAGAATAAATAAATACTACAAATATAGGGGTCCATGTCCTAACATACTGTTTAAATGCAGTGGGTATGAACTTTTCTTAATTTGTAAACATGGCCCGTTATTACACAAATGAGTTTTAGATTCCCTATTTCTCGAAAGTGAGCACTTTCCAAATATCCTTGGTGAGTATTTTGATATTGTGGGTAGTCAACATAAGTGATCACAGACTGTTACTGTTCTTTGTATGACTGGTAAAATCATTCTGCGGAAAGATTTTATATGCCAACAGAGAAGATCCAAACAGGTAACTAAGATTATAGTAAAGTTCTACATGTACAAAGGCTTTGGAAAGTATGTTAACTTACTTCATAAGATCTGGCTGGATATGTCTAGTACTTTGTGGCCCTGCCCCCTTCATTACATAATTGTTAATTTGGGACAATTGATTGGACAGCATTTTATTTTGGCATGTTATGTTTTTCCCAACCAGGAAACCTATAAATTTTTTTTTTGTCTCTCTTTTTTTTTTATGTAATTTAAAAGAATCACTTCATTTTGTATTTTAACGATTAAATATTTGAGTGAGTTATATCCACATAGAAGGATTTTTTTTTTTTTTTTTTTTTTTTTAATTTTTTTTTTTATTTTTTATTTATTTATTTTTTTTATTAACTTGAATATTTCTTATATACATTTCGAGTGTTATTCCCTTTCCCGGTTTCCGGGCAAACATCCCCTTCCCCCCCCCCCTTCCTTATGGGTGTTCCCCTCCCAACCCTCCCCCCATTGCCGCCCTCTCCCCAACAATCTAGTTCACTGGGGGTTCATTCTTAGCAGGACCCAGGGCTTCCCCTTCCACTGGTGCTCTTACTAGGATATTCATTGCTACCTATGAGGTCAGAGTCCAGGGTCAGTCCATGTATAGTCTTTAGGTAGTGGAAACCTATAAATTATATTCTATCATGCATTCTCTTTAGAGAAACTTTTTTTCTTACTGATTTTTCTAGAATATTTCTTACTCTTTTGTTCTACAAAAAATCCTTCTCAATTATTTGTAGATTCAAAACTGCAATCCCACAGAAGAACAAAATCATCTTCAATTCCCTAAATGAGCACAGTTTTTTTTCTGGCTTGCTGCCTCTGTTTTGCCTCTCTTTGCCAGTTTCAACCTTCTCAGACAGCAGCATTAACGGTCCTGTTACCTTGGCAACAACGATAGGCTAATAGAATTAGGATGTCTCGGAGCACCATTCTAGCATCATGCTCTTGGAACAAAAGAAAACAATTCTATTGGGAAATACAATTTGCAGTAACCTAGGGACTGGGGATTATTCTTTTTAAATTTATGCCATTTATTGATACAATGTCATGTATGTTTAAGTTTCAGTGAGTTAAAAAAGTCAGCCATAAAATAGCACATAAAGTCTATATTAAATAGGAGATTCTGTTATGCAAGTTTATCAATAGGGTGCTCTCTAAGGGTACTTCATTTTACCTTAAAGGTTTGAAAATTTCACATTTCATATGAGGGCATTCTAAATACAGAAAACAAAATGATACTTTAAGGACTTGGCCTCCAAAGATTCCACATTCAGTCCTGGCATCTGTTTAAAATCTGTTTTGGAAAATTGCTTTTTGTTTCTGGGTTTGCTTTCTGCTATCAGAATAAATACTGGAGATGGCTATAAAAAGCGTAGGTTTGGATCCCAGTTTTAGAGGTTCTAGCTCATAATTAGTTCACGGCCAGTGACCGACTTCCAATGTTTTCAACAGCAAAAATTAGAAGGGTGAATGTGAAGCCAAAAAGTCAGCAGCACACAAGGGATGGAGCGTTTACTGTGATGCAGGGCAGTGAAAAGAATTCTACTCGAAATCTAGGGACGTGGTTAAAATGACTTTCTGTGACACAAAACTGTAACCAGACATAGAAAAGTGGTGAGGAACAAGGTTTTGAAAGCAGGATGAGTTTAATTCTGATGCTATATCTTTTCTATAATTAGGACATTGTTGAATGTTCCTCCATTAAAACTGAAATGTCCAGACTTAGATCTAGCTGCTAGGTTAGTGTTTCTCCTACTCAGTGAAGAGAGGATATTTAAAATTTGGATTTATGAATTACAGTATTTTCACAGTTTCAGAGCTCCTATAATTTATAAATTGTTACTTTAAATAAATATATGTGACTGATATGCAGCATACTCATGATTGATATGTCCCTGGGTTGATAATATGACTTGATCTATGGTTTCAGGCTTTAGAGAGGAAATTAAAGGGTAGGCTGGGAAGTCCTGTTTTTAGAAGAATTTTATAAAATGGAAGTCATAATTATCTTTGGCCACTCTGATATAATTTTCTGAACAGACCGATTGGTTTTCTCCTCAAGGACATTGACATACAAAGCCACAGCTTTCCCGGTCCTCCATCCCTGCCTCCCATGTCTTCACACATCAGTATCTCCTCATTTTGGTAGACTCCAGCATAACACCTCCTTTTTCTAAAGGATTATCATTTCCACTTAGTCTAAAGGAGAATTCTTACTAGGTCCTTTCCCACTCTTTCCACTTTTGTATTGCTTGTAAACAGTCTCATGTTGTCCATTCTGACTTTATTTTTTATTATATCAGTTTACCCCAAACTAGGGACATTTCTATCTTATTCCCCTGTATAGACTAGACCCAGAAATTACAATATTTGGTAGGTGCTCAATAAATATTGCTAAATGAATAATTACAAGTGTACATATGAAGGAAATACAAGAAACTCTCGATGAGGGAGCATACAGGACTGTCAAAGGATTAGAAGGTGACGAATGATGAATGGATCCTAGAAGGTGGGTGATGAATGAGACAGTGGGCAGTTGTACCTCTTTCTTTGTCAGAGTGCCCAGGAGCCGATTTCAAACAGAAGGCTGTTACGCATGTAGAGAAAGATAGTGAAAGCGAGGTCAATTATTTCAAAGGAAATGAGTTCATATGCACGCAAAATACTCTCTGATAACTAGAGATTTTTTTATTCAGAATAGGCAGTGAATGTATTTATTCACTGAAACATCATTCTCAAACTATGAACTTATTACATAAAAGGATAATAAAGACACAGGTAAGAAACATGGTAATATGACAGAAACTACTATGTCTTAGTTAGATGATGCCATAGGACTGCTCACCAAGGAATGCACATAGAAACAGAAGATTGAGTTAAATTTTTGCCTGTAATTATTATTAGTTCATATAAATATTTGGAATCAATGCATCATTAGCAGCAACTTTCATACAGAAATAACCAAAACTCCAGAGAAAATGAACAGGAACAAAGCTATCTAAATGATTTCTGTTGTATGATACGTATTCAACAGGTCCTTCTCCAGCTCGTTCCATAACTTTTTTATTGGAGTTTTTTATTTACATTTCAAATGTTATCCCCTTTCCTGGTTTCCTGTCCATAAACCCACTATCCCATATCCCCTCCCCTTTCATGTATGAGGGTGTTCCCCACCCACCCACCACGCCTTCCTGCCTCCTCGCCCTGACATTCCCCTACACTGCGGGGTCCAGCCTTGGCAGGACCAAGGCTTTCTCATCCCATTGGTGCCAAACAAGGCCATCCTCTGCTACATGTGCAGCTGGAGCCGTGGGTCTGTGCACATGTATAGAGATAATTTTTAAGCTGAGAAAAACATGCAATAATTTTACATGTTTACACTTACCACTTCTATGCTAGGTTTTATATTTGAGCAGCATTTAAGATACTTATTTCCTGATTGAACGACGGGTGCAAAGATTTATCTACTGAACATAACAGTCTAACTTTATTTTAGCTTAAAACAGATATGAATTATAATTATTAAGGGTATGTTATACATCAAGCATATAGTTTTTCGTACTACAAATGTTTCTGCTATGTGAGAAACCTGCGTGAAGGACAGAGATATTTCATTAAAATAACATTTTAGAACATTTTAAATTTATATACAAAACATGTTATTTGTACATAAATGCATATGTATGTATAATATTTTATAGAATATTTTAAGTGAGTCATCTCCCTTTCAAGAGTGAACTGAAAGGCAAGCAAACTCAGAATACTTTAGTAAGGGAATATTTACTATGATACCAAAAAACCAAGCCAAACCAAGCCAAGCCAAAAAACAAACAAACAAAAAACCCCCAAACCCCCCAAAAGACCAAAAACCCAAAACAAAAAACAAAAAACTCAGGCATGTTACATCTCGATGACCAGATTTTTCCAGAATATACAGTAGCAAATGGCAAAGACATGGATATTAGCATTATTAAATTGAATTCATGTGTCTTAGGGTTAATGACAGCTATGCTGTTAAATGAAAGAGTAAGATATTAAATGCAATATGAATTTTTATTTAACTCTATGGCACTATATAAAATTATATATAGATTGTGCATACAAATATATCTACTATATTATACTATTATAAATATATGACATAATTTCTCAATACATAATCATATGCAGAGTAGCGGTGATGATTGACAAGTTCCTTTTGACTCTGACTGCCTCAGTGAATTATTTTTGGTCCTTCAGTAAGTGACTTTTTTCTTCAATAATAAATATTTTTATTAATTCTGGGAACTTTCATACAGTGCATTTTGATATTTACCAACTCTTTCTCTTAACTCCTCACAAATCTACTGCCGTCTTGTTACCCCACTTTGTGCCTTGTTTCTGTTTTTTTTTTTTAAACTTAATAACTCATTGACTGCAATTTGTGCTGTGTTCTGTGTGTGCAGACATCTAACTGCAGCATGGCTGGCCTGCCAGGGGTCACACTCTTAAAGGAAACTGGATCTGCCTTCCCCAGACGCCATCATCTGTCCAGAGCTCTTTAGTTATTGGTACTGCAAGTCTGGTTAAGAATGCAAGCTTGGGGAGCTCACAGTCCCAAGGATGGACCCACCGACTGTTATCTTGATAAATAGACATAGTATGAAACAACTCTATGAATCCATCTCTGTCTTCAAATAGGCTAGTATAGCTCTCAGACCTTCTCAAAATGGTTTCTGTCTGTAGAGGACAGTTAAAGCAGACACTCACGACTGGTCAAGTGTGAGAGTACATGGCTGTGGAGTAGTTAGCCACATGGCCTCTGCAAGACTCAGGGACCTTGGCAGAAAAGGGGGAAGAAAGGTTATACAAACTAGGGGTTGGGGAGGATGGGAGCAAACAGTATGTTTTGGCCATGACTGGACTTCTAGATTCATGAACTCACAACATCTTGATGGCTGTGTACAATCTGTACATGACCAAGCCAATGTGAAAGGGGGGGTCACACTGCTTCAGTGTATGCTCTAAGGATTCTCAGAGATTACAGATAGAAGACTCTGCCTTAACTCCCTTGGTCCTTAAGGGATTGAGTACTTCTGCTCATATCTTATTAGCCAATGTTTCTTCCAGTCCTTAGAAACAACTTTGCAAACAAGACAGTTAAGCATTGGACCACCTCCACTCTATGCACTGGACTATGCGCACGTGTTCAGTGTGTTCAGTGAGACTATTAGTGCCTTTGTCTTCAGCTTTTTCTATTGAGTATTTTCCAAATTTTGAAAAATAATATAAACAGAGATAGATTAAAAACGTACATAAAATGACCATAAAATGCAGCCTGGGTTAGGTGATTCTCCTCTTTTCTGGAGATACAGATAGCTTACATGTTTACTAGCAACATTTTTAACACAAGCTTCTATCTTAAAAGGCTTCTTGGCTGCTTGCCAGAGTGCTAGAGCACACCGAACAAGCACAGAGGATCTTCTCTATACGGGAGTGACTGGGCGGAGCCTCTATCACTGCTCATCACCTGGATCTCTGTGGCTGATCTGGCTGGCTTGGAGGATTTTCCATTCATCCTTGGTTGCTCCACATCTCCTTTCCAAAGCCCCTCCCTGTATCAAAGAGAACACTCCCTACTCGCAGAAGTAGGAACACGACCAACCTGAAGTTCTTGCGTTGTTCACCGTGTGTTCAAAGCTTGCCTTTAGCAAAGTCCCAGGGAGTGAAGATGTCTTGCAAATTCACCTTATCTGATGGTGATGCTGTCAACTCAGCTCCCAACTAGAATTAACACCATTGGCTGTTTGTAGGCAGGCAAGACACTCACTGCCCTTTGAAAGGTCATCTGGAGAGAGTGGTCGAAGAAACTAACAAACATGAGCGGGGCACCTCAGCACACGTTTGATTCTAGATTTTGTTTCTGACCCCTAGTTTAGACAGAAACCTATAGAATTGGAAGATCATTTCAACATACATCTTCTGCTTTGACATTTGAGCCTTTTATGTCCTTGTCACGTACCTACTTTCTGTCTCATCTCAGGCCACTTTCTTGCACTTGTTCAGTCAGAGTCCACCATGGACGTTTAATATTTAAAGACCGGGATCATTTTGCAGGTTTTAGTTTAATGGTAACCATAGCACACATGCATATTTATTATTGATAGCCAAGGCACACTGCACGCCCTTGGGCATCTTCTTTTCTTTCGCTGTCACAGGAGGGCTACCGTCTCTGGAATTCAGCTCTGCGGTTGCTGTGGCAAGGAGATGAACTGACAGCAGATCCATAATGGTGTAAACTGTTCGTGTGGGTGGAGGTGACCATGCTAAGAAGGGAGACAAAGCCAGAAAGTGACAGGCCACGGAAAGTCCGGTTTCGGATTGCCTCGTCTCACAGTGGGAGAGTTCTGAAAGAGGTCTATGAAGATGGACAAGCACCAGGCTCTCTGGATTCCGAATGTGCTAGTGTCTGTGCAATAGATGGGCTAAGTGACTCTGAGGGACATCAAAATGGCCACATTGGATTGGAAGATAACGAACAGGAGAAAGATCAGGATAACCTGCTGGTATTAGCCAGGACAGCCAGTGAGAAGGCTTTTGGTACGAGAAGAGTCAACATTTTAAGCAAAAATGGTACAGTCAGAGGCGTCAAATACAAAGTGAGTGCTGGCCAGGCTCTGTTTAACAATTTGACCAAAGTGTTACAGGTAAGTCATTATACACTTTCCTGTTCTGAGCTTTGTTCCTCACTCACCATCTCCACCCCTTGCAGTTCTCCAGGATAGAGTCAACATCTCTTTTCTCTCAATTTCCCAAGACACTCTCCATCTAAGACCCTGTGTGCACAGTCACCCATTAAAATAGGCTCATTGTCCTTTGCAAACTCGGTTGCCCTTGCATACCCAGATTTCTGACATGAACGTGATCTCCTTTGATGGGTGATGACAGGCACACCCTGTTTCTTAACAGAGAAGACAGCAGATTATAGTGTTTAAAGCATTTCTACAAGGCTTAGATGTTAGTTTCTTCCTGGTTTATCAAGGTGTTGACAAAGCTTCTGTATGACAATATTCTCTAAATGTGGGCATTTCCTGTGGTTAACTCGACTTCTCAGTACTTGAATTGCTACGTGGTTTGACTGTTTGTTCATAAAGCTTCGATTTAATTTTAGTGATTTGATTTGCATTTATCAACCTCTCAAAAAAAAAAAAAAAAAACCCAGCCTGCCACTTAGGAATAAAGAACATAAGCTCCAAAGCCTACAAGAGAATCTAGTTCCTTCCTCTATCTTCACTCTAGGAATGTTACAAATGCACAATTGAGAGTTAGAAAACTTCAAGATCAAACTTTACAACTAGATTATTCTAAATATCTTACTTTTATAGGTCTTTGTGCATAACTGGGTGAACAAAAATTCTATGAGTACAAATCCAGCAAAATCTTTTCTGATAATCTCATCTACCCCAGGCTTTAAAATAATCAGCATCTGCAATTGCAGAGTTTGGCCTTATCTTGAGTTTCATCACAACCACCATTACCATAAAGTGAATGTTCTTTGGTCTCTCCAGGGAGCACAGGTTAAGGGAACTCTGTTTTTGTCAAACCAAGGTTGCCAGTTACACTACTCAAAGGGGCTCCATTCATTTCATTGTAAGAACTGTATCTCTTACAGTAGGGAAAAAGACTTATGGAGCCGTGTGTAGAGAGAACAGATTTGATTCCTTGATACTTGCTAAAGAATGTGCACATCACGAAGGGTATTCTATATCTTGTCCGGAGATGATGAGATGAACAGGTTCCCACAGGTCTCTCACAGTCCTAGAGAAGCATAGAGGTTAACAGTGGCAGTTCAACATTTCATCAACCCATTATCACTACCAGGTGTAACTTACTGCCTCCGTATTTCCCATAACTTCTGCGGAGTGAGCAGCAAGCATCCTTCACGTCGCCATAGATTAGTGATTTATTTCAGGGAGGAAAGAGTGAGCAGCCAGTCCCTCGGACATGTGGTTAAGGTTTCGATATACAGCCTGTCTGGTGAACAAGGAACTATGCTTGAAGAAACAGACATTTCTTCCTGTTTTAGGTTATAAAATCTTAAAGCACTCAACTTGAAACTTGAGGGGAAGTGCTAAATAAAGAGAAAACCATCCAGAGGACATGTGAGACGCTTGGCTTCTTCTCTATTATTTCCTTGTGTGGCTAGTCCCATGTCATAAAACATTGGCATGACTTTCCTAAAATCACAGCTGTACAAGTTGATCAGATGATATGTTAAAACATTTTTTAACCATTTGGTAGTACTTACTTAGAAGCTGGCCTCTAAAGTCGGTGTCTGAACTAGTTTCTATTCTATTTGTTACTTAATTTACACCACAGAATACCAGATAATGGAGGATACACAATAGTAAGCAAGGTGATGGGCAGTAGCTACAGGAAGCAGAGACTGTGTTCACTTGGTGGTCAGGGAGTCTTGGCAGAGGAGCGGTGTCCCGATGAATCACTCAAAAATCTTCAGTTGGTTTAGATTATAGATCTTCAAATCCAGGGCTGACTTTTTATTTATCCCTTCCATAAATACCAAGACCAGGCTTACTGAGCCTAACCTGGAAATCTGAAAACCTCTCATCTAGTTTAGCCTGAAGACCTGCATTGGTTAGAAACTCTCAAACTAAAGCTGGGGGTTTGCTTCTGTTTGAAGCTTTTTTTGTTTATTCTTACACTCATCAAAGTTTGGAAACGATTCACCAACTGCATAAAATGTAAACTTACCTCTGTTCCTAGAGTAAGATAAGAGTCCTTCCCATTGCTTATGCTGTCAATATTTAATGGGAAAAATGGAGGAGACATGTATAGAGGTGAGATTTTGATCAGGTAAGATTACTGGGAAGATCATCCAGGACTGCAGATAGGCCAGGTTTCCCAGTCATGGCCAACCTCATCATTCAGTTGAGTTAGGACAGGCCCACAGGGGTTGCCAGGGCAGTCTAAGGTATGCGATTTTCTTGAGCCCTAGCGAGTCTACTCTAAGGATTTCTTTTTCTACCCAGTGTTGTGATTTTACTCCCAATTATTGGGAAATTTACAAAAACTCACTACTACTTCTTCCTTGTCTTTCCCACACAAATCTAGGCAGTTATCAGCCAGAAAACAAATCCTAAGAGTGTTGAGTGACACAGCTCTGAAGGCCCAGTTTTCTGGATTAAACTGAGATCTTTCTTCTTAGCTGTAATTTTAAAGTGTCTCCATGGGGTCTGTGGTACATACAGATGATTACGATTATTTAGGCTTGCACATACATTGTTATGGTTCTATATTTTATATGCTTATCATTCCTTAGCTTTATCCTCAAGCTGTTAGTATATTCTAGCAGAATATACCAATTTAGTTTCCATAATTTTAATTTTCCACTTATCCAAATTAAGATTATTAAAGAAAAATGACTTTGAAGAAGGGCCTTGAATGCATAGATTCTGTTTGCATGTGTAAATTAATATCTTGCTATTGTAGCTGTACCTAGAAACATTTTAAAGTTTTAAGACACAAAAGTGATATTTTTGGCATGCATCATGCTCATGGCTTTCTTGTATATCACTTTTACCTAAAAGTCTTATAAAAGAAGCAAGAAAATTATTGTTAAGTTCTTTGTGACTATTTAAAAAAAATCCTTCCTCTTTCATAATAACTTTTGAAAATTACAATGCACCCAATTTGTTTGATAATGAATATATTTACTATTGCAGATCAAATCTGGTTCAAAGCTAATAATGCATGTTTTTGAACATTTGTTTTTTCCTCCTTTAAAAAGTATAATACCAAATATAAAAATTTTATTATTTTATTGTGAACTTTTAAATTTTATCATTTTTTTAATCTTTGGTTTTTATTAAGGCAAGATCTGTAGAAATGATAGAATTAATTCAGTTTTAGCAGTATATTAAAAACTATCAAAGACATCATTTCTAATTGATTAAATTGTCATGAGATTTCAAGGTTTTGCCTCGAGAAAGCCTGATTTTCAGACTTGTCCACTAAGTCAGAATGCATGGTAGTCATAGAAGTTTCTGGAAATACTTTTATTTATCGCTGGTTCATGGATGTAGGTCTGGTAATATGCTATTATTCCCTGAATTCTCCAGATGGCTCTGTGATCTTGATGACTTATTTATAGTATGTTCTAAAATCAGCAGTAATAATACTTCATGATTATTAATAAGCTCTTCAACACCAGGCATTATTCATATTACCTATGAATATTGACATAATAATTCCTTACAGGAATCTTACAAAATAAAACTAATATTAGCAAATTAGTTATTTTGACCTCCTTTTTATATATGAGAAAAATTATTTTGTAGAATTTAAAATGCCATTTGTCCAGAAAAATCGTTACAGACAACTTTCATGGATATAGTGCCTTCTTAGTTACCAGGAATTAGGCGTGAACCTTAGGATATCATATAATGATCCCAAATATTTTAGACAATTACACTAAGAAAACTCTTGACTTATTGCCCATCCTCCCACCCCCTGACCAAGACAGTGTTTCTCTGTGTAGCTCTGGCTATCCTGGAACTCACTGTGTAGACCAGGCTCAAACTCACAGATCTGCCTGCCTCTGCCTCCCAAGTGCTGGGATTAAAGGCTTGTACCACCATTGCCCACCTTTTTCCTTACTCTTGAAAGCATTACACACTGTGCAGAACCCCAGTGAGCATCTTAATTATACTTCATTGTACTCAAAATTATGTGAAAGAAATAGAATAATCATTATTATGTCCCTCTTGAGAATGATTTTTAAGAATTATTTTCATGCACACCTACTTTCTGAACACTGTTAGTGAACTAGGTGAAATCCACTTGATGGTTGTTTCCTTCTGTTCTGTTTCACTTGGAGGTTTCCTGTATAGGCTAGAGCTGGAGTTTGTATGCACGAGTGCTGCTAGCTTGCTCCATCCATCTGTCTCTCTGTTACAGGTTCTTTCTATTGATGTAAAGACATCCATTGCATACTTACCATGAAGCAGAAGGCCTGTCCCTAATTGTCAGTGTTGTATTGTGGAGGACGGTCTGTTTTGAAAGAATTTTTCTATGAATCTGGCTTTACTTTCCACATCCAAAGGAGTCTAGATTTTTTGTTGACGTATTTTCTTAAATAGTTCTTTTTTAACTTCTTGAATGTTTATTTTTTTCTCCTTTTGATTTTTTATTAGTAGGCTATCATTCCATTTGGTCTTTTTCTTTTATTTTCTTGTTTTTCTTTTTCTTTCTAGTTTAGCTCTACCTTATAGACTAAGGACTGTAGGTGAATCTGTGTAACAAGGACTTTTAATTCTGATCCTATAAGTCTTCAGATAATTAGCACTCACTTATCTGATTTTTGTGTGAAACCTTTAGCTCCATCAACATCGCCTACTCCCTCACTGTGTGAGGTTCTTCTTTATTGTTATGACATTTTAACTTGTGTAACCGTGACTTTGGTTACATGAGACATTTGTTGAGACATAAATTATATATAATATAATCTACCCATTTACAGTGTACCATCAGATCCTTCTAGTGAGTTTACTAAGCTGTGCATTCATTATTTACAAACTATTTAACAATGTTTTCATCATCCAAATGGAAAGTAAGTGAGCCCTGATCCTCATTTTTCTCTCCCCCTCTTGCCTTTCCTTGTTTATGAAATTATTTATTGACTTTCTGTTTCGATTGCTTATTCTATTTCTAATGCCCATTCCTGCCATTTAAACATATTCTTCCTTTCCATTTAGCTGTAATTATGCATTCATTGGCCAACAGCTCCACATTTATCAGTACTTGATAGTCACCCAAGGGTCTGCTAACTGCTTGCTCTCTGGAAGGTCAACATTCCATAGTCCAATATGTGATCATGTGGCATTTATAAGTGTATTTAGCTTGGTTTCAGCCAACTTGAAGGGCTATCAAAGCTGAAAATTTTCATTTGTTTAAATAGGAGAATAGTATTCTATTATCAGTATTTCCACATTCTCATATTCAATTACTCATTAATGGTGATTTAAATTGGTTCCATGTTTCAACTGTTGTGACTAGTGCTGTAGTGAATACAGATATATAGATAACTCTTTGCTTGGCTTGTGTGTGCTTTATGTGCATAGAGTTGAGGGTGTGTGCTCTGTAGCTATTAGATAAGATGTTCTGTAAATATCTATAAGGTCCATTTTGTCTAGAGTAGAGTTTAAGTTTGTTTTCTTGATAATTTTGTGTATGGACAATCTGTACTTTGTCCACCACAGATGAAGTGTTGGAGTCCCTATCATCATTTAATGTGGCCTGACTCTTCCTTCATATCTATTAGCATTTGCTTTATACTTCCAGTTCTCAGGTTTGGGGTGTATATATATTTACAATTGTCATCTTGTTAAACTGACCTCCATGTTATTGTGTGATTATCTTCATGATATCTCTTCACAGTTTTTGGTGGTAAAATCCCCTTTATCTGATGAAAATACAGCTGCTCTTTCTGTCTATTAGTCTTCATTTGTATGGAATATTTTTCTCCATCCTTTAACTTTCAGTTGGCATATTTCTTTACAGGTAAAGTAAGTTTTATTCAAATTCCAAATAATTGAGTCTTAGTTTTTGTTTTCTAATCCAGGTAACTACTGTAAGCTTTTTAATGGAAGAATTTAACCCATTTATATTCAAGTTAATTATTGGCAGACAAGGAAATACCATTGTCATGTTGTGCATTAATCTGAACTGGTTCTGAATTGGTTTTTGCTTGCTTCTGACATTTCTTTGTGGCTATATGATTTTTCCTTGAGGAGCATATTTTTACCTATCAATCTTTAGTTTTCATATATAATTATATGTTTTTGCCTTGTGGTTACTATGATACAAAGACATGTAGTTACAACAGATGTTTTAATCTAATTGAAATTAGCTATGGTCATAAAAATATTCCACATTTCACTCTACTGCTTTTCCCACATTGAGGTTTTAATGTTATGAATAATTTGTATTTGTATATTCCTTAATGAATCATTGTAGTTATGATTTTTTAGGGGTACATGAATACACACACATACATACATATACATGTGTTTGCAATTGCTCATGTATGCCATGTGGGGGTCAGAGTTCAACTTTAGGTATTCCCTCATGTATTGTCCACCTTGGTGTTTTTTTGGAGACAGAGTCTCTCAATGGGATCAGTGCTTCACTCATTTGCCTATTCAAGCTGACCAAGGAGCTCCAGACATCTACCTGCCTTTGCCTATCACAGTGGGGGATTAAAAGTAGAAGCCACCATGACTAGCTTTTGTATGAGTGCTGGGATTGAACATACACCCTCATGTTTGTGTGACCCTCCTTTTTTAAGTTTGCTTTCTGAACTTCATTTAGAATACATCGGCGAGTTCTAAGTTTGACTTAGTGCTTACATTTACTACTGCCCCTGGCATTCCTTACAAGACAAGCTCAGCCATGAGCTCTCTCAGTTGTGTATCTGGGAAAGTCTTTGTTCCTCCTTTATATCTGAAAGACATACTTTCAGATTGTACTGCTTTTGGTTGGCAAGGATCCATCACTTCTTCAGTAGCTTGAGTGTAATCCCATCCCTCATGCCATGTAATGTTCCTGCTGAGATGTTTGATACATAGGCAGTTCTTTGTATGGTATTTCCTTCTTTATATTGGTGCTTTCAGACCCATCTCTTGGAGTCTGGACACTGACAGGTTAATTGGAATATGGTTTCTGGTGCTTTTATTTCGATTAAAATCTGACTGATGTCCTTTTCCCTTTTTGTACCCTGATATTCATATCGTTCTGCAGGTTTGGAAAGTTTGGTGCCATTGCTTCTATAAGTAAGCTTTCTATCCCTACCCTCCTTCCTCTTGAATGCTAGCTGGTACCTTTGCTCTTTAGATGCTATACTATAAACCATTTAAGCTTTCCTCATTCCTTTTCATTCTTTTTTCTTTTTCTCCTCTTATTGGAAATTTTTAATGTCTGGGTTGCCACCAGCCTGCCCATCCAGAAACCCAGGCTAGAATTAGTAAAGATCTAGTGTCACCAAAGCACGCCAACAAAGGTTCGAAGAGGCCGTCATCTCATCAAATCAGCAGGCATCAGCAGAAAGACACCCGGATGATGAAAAATCAGAGAAACACAGCATCCTCAAAAGAAACAAAGAAAACTCTAGAAACTGACCAAGATGAACAGGAGATCTATGAAATGACGGACAAACAATTCAGAATCGTCCTTTTAAAGAAGTTCAGAGAATTACAAGAAAATACAGACAGAAAACTAAGTGAAATTCGGAAAATAATTCATGAACAACATGAGATGTTTGACAGAGAAATAAAAGTTAATCACTTCAAAATAAAAATTCTAGAGGTAAAAAATACAATAAGTGAACTGGCAAATTCAACAACAGCTTTCAACAGAAGACTCGATAAGGCTGAAGGAAGAATCAGTGAGCTGGAGGATTGGACATACGATTCCAGGCTTTAAGCAAGCCTTGCAACAGTGGAGCAAGACAGCCATTTTTGGTGGCTTGCCCCTGCTGGAAGAGTTTCTGATATATTTTAAAATTTGTATAAGAATCACAATATAAGTATTCTATAAAATTACACACTTATATAAATATGCCAATGCCTAAGTCATTATTGACTAGAGGACATTCACAAAATTATGAACTAAATAAAATATGCAGAAAATTTTAACTAAGAGAAGTTTATGTGCGCAAACACACTAATGATTTGAAGTCTCTTTTCTCAAGTTTACTTTCCCAATAATCATTATTTTGCCTAACTTTTGACAAATTATACGTTATAACATTTCCCTTGGAAGAGAAATAAATTATAATTTTTCTTATAACTTCCACAAACTTAATAAACAATAGCAGTATTCAATGTCAATTTCTAAGCAACAAGTTGGAATTGGGAAAAAAGTTAAGTTCATCTGTTCTTTTCCTCTGTTTTATAAAATTTCTGGTCTATACCTTTTCTACATGGAAAGCCTGTAGGAGCTTGGTTAGTCTGCAGGGGAATAGAATAGTGAAAGCCAGTGTCTTGATTTGTCCCATATAGTTTTTGAGAAAAGAGAAGGGGCAGCGAGAGAGTCTGAGCGCCAAACTTGTGGAGCTGTCTTAGGTATAATGATGAGAAGAAGTAGATGTGCTACAATCCCAAGGGAGGTTGGTGGGCCTAGAGATTGAGAGAAGTGACTTCATGGGTTAAAGTTTGAAGAGTTTGGAAAGGCCCAGTACTAACCTGTGAAACTGAGCCTCCATTTTAATTTACACATTTCTGGTACCATGGGGCTAGGTAGGTTCATGTGTTCTCATGGGAATCTCACAAGTACCTTCCTATGACAGTTACTAGCAACATGCTTGCACAGCATCTGGAGGAAGCCATTACCTCCTCTGTAATAAAGATTTTTTTCCTGAATTCCTTTCAACCTCTTCTAGTTAAACATGTATGTTTGCATTGATCCAAGACTCATGACTTCCTCCTCGTTAGAGAGCTGTAACGCAGCTCAGGTCAATTAAGCTGGTTATATAAAAATGAGGTTTATAGCATCTAGGCTTAACAAGGGGTGGAAAATGATTACTATTTCTTGCAATATGCTTGTCTTCTATTGATGCAGAGACGAATCACTGCTAGTTTTGTGGCTTAAAACAATGCAGAAGTATTACTTTATAGTTATGGTGATCAAAAGTCTGTGTGGTACAGAATTAAACCAGGTTTTGGCATAGCAATCCCTCTGAACATCTCGACTGTATAGTGCTTTTATTTTACAGCTTCTAGAGGGTGCACACATTTCTTTGCTCTCAGCCCTGGATAAGTCTCACTCCTGCTTCCCTTAGTACATATTCTCTGACTTTCTTGTGACTGCTCTGGGCTCACTCAAATAGTCAAAGTCTACCTGTCATTATCATTAGGATCTGCAATGACTTCGTGAAACTCATACATTAAAGACTTTGATCCCAGCTGGTGGTAAAAACTGGAGGCAGCAAATGCAATAGGACCTGGGATCTTATACAAGTCGGTCACTGGGAATACGTTACAGCTTTCTTTTTGCTAAGCACTTCCGTGTTCTTTTCTTTTCTTTCCTGATCATAATGAAGTGAGCTTCTTTGCTCTACTGCATTATCTCTGACACAATGCTTTGTCTTATCACTGCATGAGGAGCGGCAAAGTCAATGGACCATGTACTGAAGCCTTCAAAAATGTGAGGCAGATTAAACCCTTCTTTCTTAAATTGTCTTTCTTGGGTTTATTCATTACAGCTTATTTAACAGATAAACTAACACTGATTAGTGGGTCATTGCTGTAACTATACTCAGTGATGTTTATCTGAGCTTTAGAGCTGCTTTGCAGAAAGGCCTAGGAAAGTTTTGGTAATGTAGACTAGAGTAGTCCAAGAATATTGTGAGTACAGCTTAATGGAAGACTGTGCTGATCTCAGAAGACCAAAGTGCTGATAGGAATACAGATAGTAAAGAACAGTTCTTGAAGTTTCAGATGGGAATGAAGACTGTGGGAATCTGACTAGAAAACTCATGCTATATTGTAAAGAAATACAGAACATTTAGGCAAGGCCTAAGAGATTAAAGTAATGGATTGCTTAACCTGGTGTTGAAAATGTCAATGCATTTAGGTAATGTCATGGTTATGGTTGGTTGCACACAGCCTGATTTACAATGAGAATGAAGACAAAAGAGCAGAGTAGAAAGGCTTCAATACTTAAAGTTGGGCAAGAAAAGAAACTTATAAGTTGGGGCCAAAGGAGGTGTGGCTGCTGACATAGTGCCATTAGAAAGAAATCAAATAGGAGAGATAGGTCAATAGGGCTTAATTTTTTGTATAAGTTTTGTCCCTGTCCATTCTTGTCTTTCTTTTCATTGCTCTGTTATCGAGGGTGAAGCCATTTCACTCTGCCACCTGCTTCTTTCTATGGTCTTCTCTTAAACAGGAATCTGGAAGCAACATACACAGGTAATGCTGACGAAAACCTCGGAAATAAATCATTTGTCCTCTTAGGTTGTGGTTATTTTTTATTTTATTTTATTTTATTTTATTTTATTTTATGGTAGCAACCACGAATTACTACAGCCACTTGTATGGATTTGTGGTGTCTATAAATCATTTTGTCACAAAAAAGAACATGCTTACAGGTGTGAAGATTAAGATATGGCATTTTGTCACTTACTGTTGTGCCTAATCCTTCTGATACAAAGGTAATTTTGTCCAGAGGATATCAAGGCTGTGTAATAGACAAAAGTTTTATTCAATAGTATTTTTGTTCTATATAGAGGTGTTATATTGCCATGTGTGTGTCACAGCTACTCAAGAGCAGAATGCAACTCTAACCTTTTGATCTAGGTGCTGATAAGGGAGTAACAAATAGGGCACACTCAGAGGCTCAAAGCAAATGTGAATGGTTACACTCATTTTTTTCTACATTGTTTCCACTCTCATGAGAAAGACATGTTTGGAAACATGTTCTGGACATGTTGTCTCAGAAGCATGAGAGAGACAAAGATCTAAATCCAAATGAAAGTTCAAAGTCAACCCTGTAGAGCTCAGCCTTGTTTAGTCCGAGTCCCAGTAATCTCCAGACTCATGAGTGAGAAGTACCTACATGTTTTACTTCATTCAGTTTGAATGGTTTGTTGAGCAGCAGAGGAATAGCAAATATCCTCCTCAGAGTTTTACAATGGTAAGTTACATGTATATTTGTGTGTGTGCTTGATTTCAACAGTTGGACTCTTATTCCCTAAGCAACCAGTGTATAAATGACTAATATGGTTAATTATGCAATGTCAAGGTCATATCTTGATATATGATTTCTCAAAGCAAAGAACTTTTGCAGGAAAAGACCTTAAGTGTCAACATCTTATGGCGGTAAACTCTACTGAAACCGATCATATTGGGATAGTGTGAAGCCCATCTATTATCTATATCAGTGTAGTTTAAGGCTAGTGTTTTCCACGGTAGACTATATTGCTGTGACATTGGCTTCTGACTAATTTGTATATCTTTTTTTGGTGATCAGATTCAATTAAATATGCAAACAGAATAAATCACCTATGTCTCCATTCTATACACTTGCTAGTTTTCTTTCTGTGATTATTATGTTCTAGACATTTGCTGTTCCATATTGATGGTTTTGACTAGGATAAATTATCAGAATGAAACGACAAATATCTTGAGAGTAAAAAGAAATGAATTTAAAGGTAAATTTAAATTGGCAATATGAACTCTAATGTTTCTTAGCGATTATTAGACATCAATTAAATTAAAGTAATAGTATTAGGGAGGGAAGAGAAAATCAGGGGAGGAAGAGAGGGATTGATGATGAACAGCAACTTTGACAAAGTCCATATGAGGCCCAGGGACTCCACGGTGCCCTTATCAAGTTCTGTAAGAATGACTCTCATGTGTTACTCTCGCCATGGCAGAGATTTTATTAAGAATAAGAGTCACGAGTTCCTGCAGGCGTATGTATCACTGCTAATACCTGACTATACTGCTAAATGCCGTGTGTTGGAAATGCATGTGTTATGTTGGGAGACAGGGCCTTTTAGGAGCTTTTTGAGTCATGGGATGAAGCCCTCATAAATGGACAAACTTTTCTACCAAAGACATTGGTTAACCATCACGGGCATTTGCCTTGCTTCCTTCTTCTGTGCATGTGTCGTCTTTCCCTCCAGGTTCTCCCAGGTACAGTGTACCATGTGGTCTTAATAGATATGGCCACATAATCTTGGAACGTGAGCTGAAGAAAGACTTCTTTCTTTCATAAATTATGCAGTTTAAATAGTTGACAGTGGTGACGGGTGGTGGAATAAGAGAGAAAATTGGTCCTGAGAAAATCGGTGGCTTTATATACATATCTGAAAATGTGAGATAACTTTGTAGGTAGGTAGGAGATGAGGACTAGAACTGTTTGGAGGCACATGTTGGTATGACTATTCAAAGCTCTTAAGGGCAGTTGGGACTTGCCAGAGATTAATTAAGTGGCTTGGATCAGGCCAGCAATAGAATCAGGGAGAGTTACGACCATTCTCATGATGTCTCAGATGGAAATTACGGCCGTAGTATGGAGGACTAGGATGAAGCCTACTCTTGGTCATGAAGCATCAAGGAGTTTGCTGAACTTGGCTCATTCTTGATGGCTTTAGGGATAGCATAACCTAAGAGAAAAAAATACTTCTAAGTGGTAAAGCTCTCAAAGAACTGTGTGGTCTGGTTTCCTCTGACTAGAGGGAGTTAAGAGGGTAAAGGAGTTACTGAAAGGCATACTTCATGATTAAAATAAAAACATTCAAACTAAAAGAAAATAAAAGCATGTCAAAATTTACAGCCTGTCCATATAAAGGATTAAACAACAATTGAGAAAGCAGAACAAGGGTATTACCAAAAAAAAAAAAAAAAGTTCCTGAAGACATTAGTGTGACTACAGAGGTTGATTGTGACAATGGAAAAGTGGAGTCATTTCAGTGATCTTACCGACTGCATCTCCCAATACCTCCCCAATGATTTTGGAGGGTGGAGTAGTTTTGAAGAAACTTCTATAGATTCTCCTTCCAGCTCCCCTCAGAACTCACTCAGGGCTCTTCTCCCTCAGTCTGTTGCAGGGCTCCGCAGACTGGCATGGCACAGGCGCCAGTGTGTTCTGCCTCACTGGGAAGAGAAGTCTCAGAGAATCCATACAGGGCAATGTTCTGTGAAAACATGAGTAGTGCCCTGTCAGAGAGGCAGAAAAACTGCCGGTGTCCAGTAGTTAAGGTCTGCTTCAGAAAGCTGCAGGGTCTTGTGTGAAATGCCAACCCAAGAGGTCTGAGTGACAGACTGACTGAGTTATATAGCAGGGGAGCTCTGCCTGCCTAGGAGGCATCACATAGAATAAAACTTAATGGCATTCCAGCTCTTCTTAACGTTCGAACTGTCTTGGGCCTGTTTCCATTTGTTCTTTCCTGAGGGTCTCTTCTTCCTCCTACTTCACCTTTTCCTCTTCATTTTTCTATTCCTTTTCTTCCTCCTTCCATTTTTTCTCCTTTTCAAGATTTCCTATCTCCCACTTTGTGAATGGTAGTATCAGCTATTTGTTTCCTCATTGCATTTGGTAGATGGCTTGGTCTGGTTTCACAGGTTTTTAGATGGAAATCATTTGTCTTTAGTCTTAAGTGGAGTTTACTTGAGTTGACTCAAATAAATTGAAGCTTAGACAAGACTGAGAAAGGAAAAAAAGATATTTTGTGTTGTGAAAAGTACATTTGCTTTGGAGCTGTGTGTGGGGATACTATGATATCAGGATGCTACCTAAAATCTCCATGTGTTGGGACATTAATTATCCTGTATGGCAGTATTGAAAGATTCATACTAGTCTGGGTCAGTTTGGTCGTGGACGTGGCATGTTCAAAATGAATTAGTCATTTTCTAGAAGAGTAGTCAGCATCACAGTAGTCTGGCTCTCTTTCTTCTCAAACTAGTGTTTTCTCTCTCTCTCCCTCCCTCCCTCCCTCCCTCCCTCCCTCCCTCCTTCCATCTTCTCCTATCTTATGTAGTAGCATAAAACTCATTAGATTCATTCTGCTTCCATAAACACAAGCCCAAACACATTTCTTTCTGTTATAAATCACTCCGTTTCAGGCATTCTGAGTAGTTAGCTCTCCTGGTTCTGGAGTCTGAGGATGTTAGCTGGGGTTTCTGGGAAGCACATAGTTTGTATGCATGACAGGAAGACTGTTGAGCAAATTGACTCAGTAGTCAGACCAGCGTTGAAAGGGAAGTGGGCACCTGAACTCAAGCAGCTTCCTGTGTAACCCAAAGGAAGTAGTAGAAGCCTGCAGGCTGAAGGTTCACCTCTTGCAATTTCTGTCAGGTCTAGCAATATAGTCATCTAATACTTTTCAATTAAAAGAAATATTCAACATTTACCATGAGGCTACCTCACATAAACTGACCTTCTGTAGGGATTCCCCATTCCTTTCTAACTATACTGAAAAGTAAAATAAATAGAAAAATTGGGACAGGGTTTTATATATTATCTTAATTATAAAGATTTTATCAGTATATTCTGATCATAGTTTCCTTCCCTTCATCATCTCCCAGTTTCTTCCCACCTTTGCACCCCTCCAACTTCACACCTCCTTGCTATCTCTCTTTAGAAAACAGAAAAAAATATTAAAAATAAAACACAAGAAGAAGCAAAAGAAACATATACATACAGAAATATACCCATTCATGCAAACAAAACTAATAAAAATGTAAAATCAGAAACCATAATATATAAGCAAAAGACTAGTAAGGAACAAAAAGCCCAAACAAAGCATTATGAGACGAAACAAAACAACAAACAAACAAAACTAATAAAAGCAACAATAACAACAAATAATTGTATCTAAAAGTACTATTTTGTGTTGCCATTTGCTACTGAGCGTGAGGTTTGTCCTTAAGTGTGGTTTGTACACCCAGTGAGACTCCATTGGAAAACAACGAAGTTTTCATTTGTGAGTGGCTGACTCTTAGAGATTGCATCTGGGTTAGGGATGGGGCCTGCGTCTGCTTCTCTCAGTGCTGGGATCCCATCAGTCTTGGTCCTGTGCCTGCCGCCATGGTGTCTGTGAGTCAGTCATGATCTCCTGTAGTCACCCGTCTCCTCCGCCTCCTGCACCTTTCTGACTCCTCTTCCGCATGAGCTTTGAGGGGAACTTTAACCCCAACATTCAAAGCTGTTCTGTAATTATGAAATCTACACATTTATCTATATCATATTATCTACCCATCCCCTTTTCTCAATCCCCTAGGTTTCTACTTAATTATCATGAGAAGCCAGTATTCCCTGCCTCAGTTAGAAGTTGAGCTTCTCAGAGAGGATCTTTGTTATTGTAGAAGGATTTCTGGGCATCGAATAAGGACCCCCAAAGGATGAGCTTGGTGATGGAAGCAAAGGAGAACTGAATTAGACACAAGGACCTGATAAATGGAGTAGCTGCCAACACTGATTAAGTGAGTCCTTTACTCTCATTTCCCCTTCTGTTGTTAGTCATTGGCGATCAACTAGTGCCTGCAGAGAACATTAGTTGACTTGATTTTTCAGCTTTGAAGCAGTGCTTAGCTTCTGTTTTTCAGAGTGGCTAGAATGTCTGTGCATGGTCTTTCATGTACTTTCTCTACTCAGTGATAACACACAGCAGGGGGCTAGGAGATCTTAAAAATGGTCCTGGCTCAGGGGCCCTAATGTCTCCATCACTGTCCTTGACCCTGTGATGCATCCTTTGCGCTGTAAGCATCTCCCACCACCTCTCTCAGGGTGCCCACCTTTGGGTTGTCCTAACTCTTAGAACGCTTCCATTTTGTTGCCTCCCTGTCCAGGCTTTGAAAACACACTTTTGACAGTTATTCAGAAGCAAGAGAAGAATCAAGGGTTTGGAGCCAAAGGCCCATTTTTCCTTGTGAGAGAAAGAAGGGAAGAAGCAGATTGCTCTTTAGTAGTATCTTAAATGATTAATGTGCTTACTTTTCCTCCTTTGGTAAGTAACAGCAGTGTGCTCTGGAGGGACATGGCCTGGTTTCAGATGGAGTCTATGGGTTTTTTTCTTTTTGCTATGTATTCTAGAGAAATACATTTTCATACACCAGAGTTTCTTTATTGGTAAAGAGAAGATAGCTGTAGTGATTGTTTTCTATGAATGTAATAGCCTACTTTAAAACAAGCGTCATTCTCAATGTTCAACTAATTATAAGTGCCCGGTGAATACTGTTAATATTTATATAATTTCTCTTTAAACTATACTTAAGGTACTACTAAAATGCAGAGAGGAGAAGAAATAGTGTTTTCCTAGAGAAGAACATACCAACCAGCCATTTATCCAATACCAGATGATCAGCCATGAATACACATTGATACAAGTAATATTCAGACTAACCTGGGTGTATTTAGGAACATACGTACATATATATATATATATGTACATGTAAGTATGTATGTATCTACCAAATATTAAAGAAAAAATAGGCCACGGATTTGAAAGAGAGGAGGTATGGTATGGATGGAAGAAACAGAAGAGAGAAGTCATGAGGTTATATTATGTTATCAAAAAATTAAAATGTTTCTCCAAATGTATATTACTAATATATTTTCCTGTTTTAAAAAATATTGTTAGTATAATGAGAGGAAAAGGAGCCCAGTAAGCAATGTAGGGTCAAAGATTAATAACACAGAATTCCTATTTTGAGAGGAATCTTGGTTTAATCACATGGAAAATATCACACCTTGGTAAGTGTGAACACAGGAGCTTTTAGGGGACACAGGTAGGACATCCTGAACCACTGTGTAAATCTTGGTAAGATTCGGTTGATCGCAGACAGTGTCTTTCAGCCCTGAGTCTGCGTGGGAAGCAGCATGCACTGAATGGCTTCTTGCCGGAAGGCACTTGTCTCTGGACTCTCTCAGCAGCTATCTCTAAACTTGGCTCAGCTGCCACAAGAACGGGTTTCTCTGAGGCCACTTCCTCTCTTTCACATCCTGCCTTGGCTCTGGCCCCATTGCTATCTACCTGGTGGAGCGTTTGCCAGTGTCACCAGCTGCCCACATGCCTTGTGTCTCTGCTTCCCTCTCGTGCACCTGTCACCCCAGGCCTAGCCTGCATTTCCTGGGTAGAGGCAAAGGCGCTCTCTTCTGGCTTGATTTCTCGTGCTTTTTTACACTTACCCAGAATTATTTTTTTCTCTCGGAAATGTTTTTAGCTCCAAGTCACAGAGGACACTACTAGACAGGGCTTAAAACATGCAGGACTTGGCAGTTTACAGAGGAAGTTTGGAAGTGGCCATTGCTAAGGCTATTTGGTGGATTAATATGTGATAAAGAGTCCAACTTTTTCTGAGGTTGCATTTGATATAGGGGGACGGGGGGATCAGTGTGTTCTCTTGGGGTTCTTGCTTCATTTATAAAACAATTTAAGAGTGAGCTCAAATAGAAGCTCAAGGACAGTCTTATCTGTGCTAAAAACAAACAAACAAACAAACAAACAAACAAACAAACAAACAAACAGGGCAAGTGCTCTGTGCACTTAAGCTGCTTTCTGGCAGAGGAGAATGGAGGAGAGGAAAATCAAAACCAAAAACAAAAGACAAGGCATGGAAGTTAGGGACCTGACAAACAGCCACATGGAGTATGGGGAGGAAGGTTTTCGAGAGAGAGGAAGCCCAGACAGTTAGGGGAAAAGCTCAAAGTGTCGGGGAACAGTGGGAGTTTTCAGGGAAAAGTGGAAGTTATCCTTTCCCTAATAATTCGTGGCAGTGGACAGACTTTTGATCTTACATAGGTGTGGTCCACAAGCTACTTCAATAGATGTGGGGATTTGGGGAAGAGGACTTACAGTTCTTGGGGACTAATTATTCCTACCATCTCTTTAGCCTGGCTTAAGGTGAGCTTCCCATCCGGAGTTGGTCCCTTACTCAAAGTGACTAAACCAGCCCAGTTGGAATGTTAGGTCTTATAGGGCAGAGGTTCCATTCTCTTGACCACAAGTCTTTCCTTAGTGGTCCTTTCTATTCCATTATACTTTGAGATCCTCAGTGTATGAGTGTACATACTACATAAACCAGTCAGGCACCGCCTTAGGGATTGGAAAGCCCATGCAAGATAAGAGATAGAAAGGGAGAGGGGGAAATTAGAATATTCTGTCCAGGACTTACTGTTCTTAGGAAAAGAAAAGGTCTAGAGACTTTCTCAGAATTCCCCTTCCTCCTCCTCCTCCCCCTTCCATCCCTCCCCTTCTCTCTACCCCCTCTTATTCTTCCATATATAACATGCCAACCATAATCGTTGTCCCTTCCATTGTTCTTCTCAGTCCTGCCCACCTACTTCCCTTTCCCCCAGATCCATTCTTCCTGTTTCCCTTAAAAAAAGAAGTGCAGGTCTCCCAGGCATATCAAGCCAACATGGTTTAACAAGTTACAATTAGATACAAACCGTCATATCCATGTTGGATGAGGCAACACAGTAGGAGAAAAAGGGTCCTAACCAAAGGCAAGAGAGTTAGAGCTACGCACCCCCACCCCACCACTGTTGGGATCCCCACAGGAACACCAAGCTACACAACTATAACACTGTAGAGGACGTAGATCAGACCTATACAGGATCCCTGATTGTTGGTTCAGTCTCTGTGAGCCATATGAGCCCTGGTTAGTCGATTCTGAGGGCTGTGTTCTTGTGATGTCCTTGACCCCTCTGAGTCCTGCAATCCTTCTTCCCACTTTTCTGTGAGGTTTCCTTGGCCTCACTTAGTGCTTGACTGTGGGTCTCTGCATCTACTCCCATCAGTTGCTGGGTATAACCTCTCTGGTGAGGATTGGACTAAGCACTGACTGATCTGAGTATATGGGAATTTCATTAGGAATTATTTCACTGGCTTTTATTCTAATTGCAGTAATTGTGTTGTGCATGACTACGTGTTGACCTGGCTGGAGCAAGCAGCATCCACAGAACGGCACCCATGGCTTTATTCCTTCCTGATGTAGATCAAAAGTAAAGCATGAAACCCAGCAACTGTGTTCATTCTTCCCCTTTGCCTCAGAAGCCAGTTCCCTCAGGGCCTCTGCAGGCACTGGGCTGGAAATCATTTCACATCTGAGAACAATGCTAGAAACCTCTCTGCATGCAGAGCCAGGCGATTCATTCTCACAGAGGCCTTGAATAAACTCTCAGGCTTGTCTGGTTCTGCTAGTCACAAACAAACCTATTATTTATTTTTTGAATTACTTGAAAGCATACTACCATATTAGGAATAAGAAAAAAACCTTTTATTGAATGCCTGTGTTAGAAAGTTTTTTTTTTCATTTACTGAACTAGATTTTTTCTTATATAAGATATTCTGGAGTAGAGCTTTTCCTCCCTTTACTCCTCCCCATCGCTCCCCGTTTCCCCTTGCATCTGGATTTACATCCTTTCTGTCTGTCATTACAAAACCATTTTCTAAGAAATAATAATAAATAAATAAAATAAAAAAACATTGGAGTTGGACAAGACAAACAAAAGGAAATTAGTCCAAGGGACTGTTAAGGCTCAACCCCAGGACAATGGCTGAGGCGCTGATTAAACATTCCGAGGTACACCTGGCTGCCAGGTTCCCCTCCCTGTTACAGGGTATAGTTAGCTATCTGCCTCAACCTAAACTTCTCCAGGCCAGGGGCGGGCTGCCCCCCCAGCTGCCCTTCGCCCACTGCCCTTCCCCCAGCTGCCCTTCCCCCACTGCCCTTCCCCCCCTGCCCCTCCCCCCAGCTGCCCTTCCCCCAGCTGCCCTTCCCTATGTAATCCAGCTCCTTTTGGTTACCTGGCCTCTTCATCTATTCTTTACTCTCTGGCCCTCCCCACTCTCTTCACGTGGCTGGTTCAGGGCATGGTCACTCTGGGCTCTCCCAGATGTCTCTGTTTCTGGCTATCTTCTTCCTCATACCCCTAATAAACCTCTCCGCCATACCTAACAGCGGTCAGTGCTTCCTTTTGCATTTATTTTTTTCGTTCAGGCACAAAAATCAGTGCCCCACTGGTTCACACACTCAGGAATCCCATAAGAATACTAAGCCGGAAGCCATAACATCTATGCAGAGGACCTGGTGCAGACCTGTGCAGGCTGTGCGATTGCTGCTTCAGTCTCTGTCAGTTCACGAGAGCTTCGCGCTTGGTGGATTTAGAGGACCTTATTCTCTCCATGTCCCCCATCCCCTTTGCCTCTTACACTTTCTGCCTCCCCTTCTAGGGAGTTCCTGAGCTCTGAGGGGAGGCATTTTTAGAGTTATGTGTTTAATACTCTCTCTCTCTCTCTCTGTCTCTGTGTGTGTGTGTGTGTGTGTGTGCGTGTGTGTGTGTGAGTATGAGTGAGTGTGTGTGTGTCAGTGTGTGTGTGAATATGTGTGTGTGAGTGTGTGTGTGTCTGTGTGTATGAGTGTGTGTGTATATGAGTGTGTGTGTGTGTGTATGAGTGTGTGTGAGTGTGTGTATGAGTGTGTGTGTGTGTGTGTGTGTGTGTTTGTGTACTGTCAGGCTGTGGGTTTCTGTATTTGTTCCCATCTACTGATCTACTGTAGGAAGCAGCTTCTCTGATGATGGTTAAATAAGGCACTGATCAGTGAATACAGCAGAAAATCATAGGGGTCATTTTAATACCACTTCTTTTTAAATGTGATCAGTAGCATTTTGGCTTTACCCTAAATCTATAGTCCATCTAGTCTCTGGTTTCTGGTCACCCAAGCAGTGTCAGGTATGGGTTCCATCTTGTGGAGTAGGCCTTAAGTAAAATCCAATATTGGTTTGTTCCCACAAACTTTGTGCCATCACTGCCTCAGGGCAGTGACCTGTGGGTCATGGCCATTTCACATATCAGCTATCCTGCACATCACGGAATTTCATTACCATTCATAGCAGTAGCAAAATTATAGTTAGAAAGTAGCAACAAAAATATTTTTTATGGTTTGGGGGTGAACCCCATGTGAGGAACTATATTAAAGCATTAGGAAGGTTGAGAACTAGTGCCCTAGCACAGCATGCAGGCTGGATACCATTGTAGATCAGAGTTTGTGGCTGGCCTGCTGGTTACATTTATCATTCGGTAGGATACTTGGTACAGGAGTACCTTCCTGTACCAAAGAGGCTAGCATGTAGGGGTGACAATTCTGTGTAGGTGTGTTGCTCAGCGTCTACATACATGTTCAAACAGTGGGTCCTTGCTGTCTGTCCATGGAGAGCACCCTATAGTGTCTGCAACAAGTCCTACTTTAATAATACTTCCCACCAGTGCTATTTTTAATAATACCATTTCTTTATTCCAAATAGCAAATTCGAGAGATGGATTTTTAACCCTTTAATTTACACAGTCTAAGATAAAAGCACACCCCGGTAATTAAAGAGACCATGAAAGCAACTCACTCCATGTTCCTGTCTCCCCTTGACCTGCCAGTTGAAATTCTTCCTGCTCCATCCGCCATTTCTTCAATCCAAAGATCTTCTTTGTCTTGAGTTCCTAGCAAACAGATCTGGAGATCGGATGACTGTGGAAAGCAAGTTGCAAGGGACACTCTCAAGGACAGAGGATGGACAGGAAGGAGCTAGTGCAGCCAGGATGCTGAGCAAGGAGTGACCAGGCACCAGCATTAGTTCATGCATTCTGGACCAGACGAACTCAACCTTCCTGGAGGTCTGGGCTGCCGTTTCATCTGTCAGTTTATCCTTAGCTCCTGGATGTGAGCTTTCACAGCCAATGTCCATGGCAGCTAACAAGTACATCAGTCAGTTCAGAGGACATCACCACAGGTCTCCTCTTGGCTCATTTGCTTCCTTGCATTGTTTGCTCCATTCTGGCAGAACCTTGTCACAGTTGGTAGAATATATTATAGTTCCTAAGGTGCTGTTGGTCTTGAGGTGATAACTTGTATTCAGCTCTTCCTCTTTGTTTCCTTTATTTATTAACCCCCTCCTACTCTGAGCTAGGGCTTCTTGCTTGTCTTGGAGGCTTTCAAGGCGGGAAAGCCTGTCTTCTCAATGCCTGCAGCTTCTGAGTTCTTAGCATCGTACCCTCATCTGGCAGTGGTTGATGTCTTTGCTCATTATTTAAATCCCTCTGAGCACCAAGTGAGAAAACTGAGGGTCAAATATATTTTCTCCTGGCCCTTACTGTGGATAATTCTTCTTCTTTGTGACAGTCAGGGTCAATTGCCTTGGTTATTAAGGAAACTCCTTTTTGTTTTACTTATTTTGAAAGATTTGTTGTTGTTGTTGTTGTCGTCGTTGTTGTTGTTATGTGACATCTGTGTGGGCTTACAGAGGACAATGGATCCTCTAGAATGAGAGTTACACATGTGGATACTGACAACCAATGTTCGGGTCCTCAGAAAGAGCAGCAAGTGTCCTTAAGTGTTGCGCCATCTCCATAGCTCCTTGCAACTCCTCTTTATACCAGCTAGATTAATGTCACGATATTACCCCAAGTGACGGGATGTCCACTGTAGTTTACTGTTTACTGAACTTCTAACTTGTTATCTGGAAGATGAGTCCCTTTCTGGGATCAAGGAATTATACTCCTTTAACAATGCAGGGTCGTAAAGCAGACCTCCTAAGGTAGGTGACAGGGAATGATGGAGAATGGTTCCTATGGTTACTGGACTCAGGAATGCTATTGTAGCTATTGGCAACCTATAACCACGTGATGGTGGCTGGTTAGGTGTGAATGTCAAGCTGAAGAACAATGCCTCTTTTCCCTAGGTTTCTTCTCTGTGCAGATACAGCAACTTGAGCCACATTCCTGGTGCTGCTATAAAGCTGTTTAGTGGCAGGACTGGATGGTGTGGTGCGTGGCAGGGAGGTGTTTATATATAAGCTGTTTATATAGCATGAATCTTTGAACATCCTACAGTCTGATCTTAGATGAACCTGTCTTTTGTGATGAATTGCTACTATGCTTGCCTGACCTTGTGAGTTTAAGTGTGTCCCTGTAGATATGGTAGATGCTGAAGGGGAATTCTGATGGCTGAACATGGTAGATGCTCATGTTTCCAAGAGCTCAGGCCACGCCAGAAGCCTTTTCTCCAGTGTGAATGCTCTCTTGCTTACGTTATGGTCCTAGAGCTCCAGAGGTCTAGGGTTGTGGCTATGACTTTCTTATTGAGACAGACTAGAGGGAGACTCCAAATCGTGACTTTCTTCACTACAGATAACCATAGCATCATAGGATCTACTGGGATGTGCAAACTAAGGTTCAGGGATCCCTATGCCTCGAGTCGGAGCTGTTAAAATCCTTCTTTTTGGATCTTGCACCAGAACCAGTAGCCTTCCATTCCACTGGATATCTGGCTTCTGAAACCCCAAACATCCCACCATCCACTGTGCTTCTTCATTAGAAGTAAAAGTTAAAAATCTGACAACTGGCCTTTTGCTTTTATGAAATGGCTACAGCATACATGCCCCATGTCACTAGACTCCCAAATACTTGAGTAGGAGTGAGAACATCTTAGCTTTTTGCTATGATCCATGTTGGGTTTATCTTAGGTTCTGGAGAACACATTTATTCACCAAATCCTCCAGAACCTTCCTTAGGTTTTCTTGTTCCTCAGGCTGTAACATTGACGTTACTGCTGCTACAGGGCAAGTGTGAGCGCTGTGCCTTATGCTATGGCTGATGCTTCCCTCACAGACCTTTTCTGGGAAATATGCCCTCTTGGAGCCATGTCTCTGTCTGGACAGAGGGACGGCTGTAAGCAGCTGGGGATGGTGCGACAGGTTGGTGTTGGGAAGAACGGAGAACAAAACTAGCATCCAGTGCGTGTCTGTGCTGTACATGTGAAGTTACATCATCTGGAAACAAAGATGGATGCCGGGGAGCAGACAGATGAAGGCACAGGGTACCTGATCTCTAACTGATGCACTACACTGGCAAAATGTGCTTTGGGAAAAAGAAAAAAGGGGGAGAACTGGTCCTTAAACTCAGAAGTCAGTTGTTAAATCTATGACAGTTTTCATTAGCCATGCCTGCAGTTTCACACCACAGAGATCATAAAGTGCTACAAATTAGGGATCTTTGATGGAAGCAATTTGCTCTTGTCATAGGATCTTTCACCTTACCCAGCTTGGCTTCCTCATTCTTACAATTTCTGTTGAAAAAGTTCAAAAGAGACACACAGGGTAGAAGATAGCTAGACAGAATAAAGTAGGTCTCTTCTAGAGACTCAAGTGGGCCATGGCTGGACTGCAGAAAATACTCTCAAGTGTGAGAATAGGCAATGGTTCAGGGAACCATTGTGCCAACCTTCATGTAGGAAGTCTTTATACTGTTTATAAAGTCTTTGGAATACAGTGCTTTTGCAAGGTACGTTTTCCCATTTGTTTTCCACTAGGTTTAGTGGTCATGAAGTAAAGGACCTTTTGGACAGTCTAATATGTCACAGCTGTTTTCAGGGCCAAAGACAGGGCTTACATCCCATTCCTCTGGCCAGTATTTAGAGTTCTGCAGTTCCAGTGCTCACTTTTAAAGGCTGTTTGTTATAGGAGAAGAGCCCATCCTAACCCCCTTCAAGCCCCCTAATGTGTACCTAGCTACAGAAAGCTTTCAGAACTGAGGGGGCAGGAGTGTTAAAAAGCTTGTCAAAACAGGAAAGGGTGCAGAGAAATAGTGTCCCTTGCTTTCCCATCCCCCCCAAAACCCCACTCTAACCCATGAACACACTGTATATACTGAATAATTTCTCCAGCCAGGGCTACTGCCAGCATTTTCCCGTTTCTAAAAACGCAATCAGAAAGTGCCATCTGGCTAGTCAATTTTTAGAGTCGTTATTGTTATTTTCTCATTAAAAAATTCATCTGCCTCCTGGGTTTGATTAGTAGCTGTCTGTCTGCCTTGCTGGGAGTAGAGACAAGCTCTCATTTCCCTTTCCAGCTTCCAGCCTTACCCTGAGCTCAGATGATTGCAGTCTAATCGTGGTTCTTCTCTACAGCAGGAGAGCTGTTGGTCCTGCGTAGCATTTACATTTAAATCAAATGTCTCAGTTTGAGGTAGATGCCTGAGTTTCTCACAGAGGCAGAGTATGAAATATGGACTTGCACTCAGGTAGTTTATTGAGGGAACAAGCCTGGAGCAAGAGGTGGGGGTGGGGAGGCGTGTGGGAGAAGGAGGGAAGGTGAGGCACGGGTACATGAATTACTGCCATGGAGCCTTGGTTCTGAAATGGGATGACTGGGGCACTCTGAGACTGGCAGTGTCTTTCAGAATCTGTGCCACCAAAGAAAAGGGAAAGGCATTATAGACTTCCCCTCCAATGTTATTCAGGGTTGCTTCAAGAGACTAAATCTTCATACACTTGTGGGCTAAACACACGTACACACTCAGTAAGCTTCCGCTACGGCAGCTTTAGGGGAGATGGGGAAAAACAGGGCAGAAAGCAGTGATGGGCAGTGCGAGCGCTTACTGAGTTTCTAGATGTACAAAATGATTTTACATGTATATGGGACTGTTCGTTAAAGTTGTGGCTGGACTAGGACATGAAATGTAGAGGGTTGAGCTGGAGCTGAAGATGTAGTTAACACACGCATGTTCATGTGTGCGCGTGCGCACACACACACACACACACACACACAGGGGTGGGAGAGAAGCATGGAGAGGGGGCACGGGGAGGGCAGGGACTGGAGGGAGAGAGAAGGAGGGGATAACAGGAAGCTCCTGTGATTTCCTATTCTAACTCCCCCAGTCTCATTTTCTGGATATGTTAACTTGAGGGACACCAAAACCACCCTAACTACAAGTGGTTTTGAAGTTCCCTTGCAAATTCAAAGAAGAAAATTCATGGGCCAAGAAAGGGAAGTTTCAGGAGAAGTTTAATGTAGATACATCGTTAGGAGCTTAGGAGAGGGGCCTAGGGGTAGGGCTCCTGTATAGTGAGAAAAGGCCTTAGGAAATGTAGCATCAAGTCTGGGACCTTTTGAAAGAACTGATGACAGAAGCTGGGGCGTAAGATGATGGGAAATGGGATGGGCTGCTTAGTCAATGTGGCCCAACCACAAGGTGTCCAATTGCCTCCTCTTGGTTGGCCATATCCTCATCTATGCCTTGCAGGCAAGGTACCAAACCAGAACCCCCTTCTGGCATTCCTGGCCTTCAGCAAAGACATTTTCAGAACTGAACTGCTGTTTTTGGGTCCTTGCCCTACCTGACCAGTTTCTATTCCATCAGTAGAGAATATTTTTTGTTTTTCCAGAAAGTACATATTTATCCAATGGTTCAATACTTTAAACTAACCTCAGATGAAACTCTCTGCTAGAAGCTTCCGTGGTGTCCTTGGTGCCTTTGTAGCTTTTGGAATTTACACCATCATTCTGCAGAAATTCTTATTTCTGCATCTATTGATCCAAAACAGTCACTCGTTTGCTACACAGCCTGGCCAGCATCTGGGAGGGATTGTACCTTTTAAGTTCATATTTCATAATCGGCTACATAATGAATGCCCTGTGAATAATTGTGCACCACATGAAAGATTGCATTTCGATATTGCTGATGGACAGCTAAACTGTATGAATGTTGCCAAAAAATTAGAAACCAGTCTAATATAGAAGCCCATTCAAAATTATTAAATGAACATGTTTTTAAAAATCTACTATGAATATAAAGAGGCCTCTGATGTATGGAATCAATAAAACAAAAACAATGTAGTCAATAGAAAATACAGCAATAAGTCAGTATAACAGAGGCCTTCTCCTAAGAATTGGAAAGATACGATACAAATGTACAAAATGGTGAGTGATCATGAAAGAAAAGGAGCTATTCAGGTAACATGCTATGAGAATGTATGGGTGACTACGGAAATAAGTAGAAAGTACATTTGCTGTGGCAACTCAAATGATCTGTTGGGTATAGAATTAATTAGGTTTGATGTAGTGGTTTGCTATAGTGATTGGAAAAAAAATCTTAGGTTTGAATCCCAGGTCACATCCTGTTCATTCTTTGTTTAGTTGTAGGCAAATTTTAGTTATGTCATGAACAAGTTGTTAGTAACTCTACTCAATCCATGCAGTTCTTAGGAGGATCAAGTCAATTACGATGTGTATAGGGGTTAGCACAGTGCCTGGTATAGCAGTTTGGTGCCGTTCCATAAAGGAAAGCAGGTCTGGAGCAGAGTGGTAAGGTATATTTAGGGGCCAGGAAAGATTTGGTTTATGCATAGCAAACTTTGTGTGGGAAATAGTAGATAAAACTAGATAGTTTTTGAATTTGTAACAAAAATCTCATAGGTCAGATAAAGCCAATAATGGGTGTACATAGTTTTCCTAAACAGTTATTGTTTAGTGAGTCTTCTGGTATAATTATCAGAAGTTCCCTTTTAGTGTCCTGTTGAAACTAAAGGTATCAATAATAGAGATGATTCCTGGGGATTTAGGGAACTGTTCTAGCTTTAGGGTGTATGTAAAGTGCTTTGGGGGAAGAAATACTTTGCTGGGGGGAGGAAACTTGTAATCAAAAGAATGTAGAGATAACCTGTTAGAATCCATTCTTCATTTTACAAATTGGCAGACTTTGATGTGCTCTCGTTGTAGTTTGAAATAGTTAAGTAAATAAGAGAATTTGTTTTATGAAACAAAAAAGTGAGTAGTAAAGGACTAGAACTCATTGTAACTAAAGTACACAGCTCCAGTACTTTATACCAAGGTGGTAGTCAGAGGCTGTTTTTGGATGTGGCGTTCATAGCTCTGTCCATCAGCTGAGACAGTGACCTATGGGGTTCCAGCAGGACCCTCAGCACTCTTCTGTACCCACCACTGTCATCTATATTTAATGCAGGACAGTGGGGAACATGTGATGCTTGTGCCAGGAAATAGAGATCCCATACCCATAGCCTCAGTGACGTGAAGTCTGAGATCATTAACTAGGCTCAGGAATGCAAACCTGTGGCCCCTATGCTGAGGGGACCCAGGTCTTCTCCCTCGCATTAAGAGGAATGTTGGGGTAGGCTTGTGGTGAACTTCATTATTGGTTCTGTGCTGAAGTGCGGTTAGAATCCATGCAGGGCTGAGTACCACAGGAAAAACAATCGAGTTGGGAGAGCGAGGAGATCATGAGGATCTGAAATGGACTGAGGGCATCTTTGGATCTCTAGATGTGATAACATTTCCATTTTACACGAGCTGACTCTAGGGTGTATAAATTTGTCTTTGATGGGCCCTTGTTTTTCACCTCCCCATCTGCTTCCCTATTTAGTAGTTTTTGGTATGCTCACCCAGTCTAAACCACATCTCGAGTGGTGATTTCAGACTCATTCCATGGTGATTTGGGAGTATGTCTGAGATATAGTTACAAAGCAAGCAAACATCTTGTTTAGGTCCTGCTTGTGAGAGCCTCTTTTTTTTCTCACCCATACAGGGCTTTAAGAAAACGAGTGGGCTTACTTTCCTTCCAGCTCTCAAGACCCAAGGGATCCTATCTACCCTTATTCCAGACAGATTCTGCTTCAGCCCAGGGCTTTGGAACTCCGGCCCCATGATTAAGATTTTGCTTTTGTCACATGTATGGTCCTTGATATCATGTTTTGACTTTTAACAAACTGGCTTTCTTTTGGTTTATATCTCACTTTGAAGTACTCGGAACACTGGGTTGGACACATCTAAACTACACCTTGAGTAGACATCTCTTCAAAAACCGACTGTGGGAATTGGACACACTGGTTTCCATAGTGGTGCATCAGTTTGCAATCTCATCCCCAGTGGATAGGGGATCCTTTCTTCTCACAGCCCCTCTAGTATCTGCTGTCAGTGGTTCAGTTGATCTTTGTCATTCTGACTGGGCTCTGATAAAATCTTATAATTTTGCATTTCCCTAATTGCTAGGGGTGATAAATACTTATTTTGAGACATTTAAATCTTCACATCTCTCTCTCTCTCTCTCTCTCTCTCTCTCTCCCCCTCATTCTTTATTCATGTCATAGACTCATGTCTTTACTTATGAAAATGTTAGCATATTGTGGATATTAAACATCTGTCAGATGTAAAACTGGCAAAGGTTTGCTCTCCTTCTGTGGGCTTCCTCTTCACTTAGTTGACTTAGCTGTGCAGAAGCTTCTCAGTTTCCCCTTCCCACTTGTCAATCGTTGACCTTATTTTCTGGGCAAATGGAACCTGTTCAGGAAGTCCTTTCCTAGATCTATATCATGTAGAGAGCCGCCTATGTTTTCTTCTAGCAGTTTCAGGTTTCAAGTTGATTGTCTAGTGACAAAGAGTCAGTCCTGAACATATTCACACAGGTAACATTATACAAACCGAACAGATTATAGTTATGAATATATATGTACACATATATGCCTGCTATAACAATTAAATTACAATCTCAAAAGATAAAAAAAAATGGTAGATTTGAATAGATCAGCTCTCAGCCAAGTACAGAAGAGATATTTTCCATTTGTGCAAAGATTTAAAAGACCTTACTTTTCTTAAATCATTTTAGAAAAAAAGAAATTTCTCAAGAACTTTTAAGGTAAAAAGTTATAACCCAGGAGATTGAATGATTTACAATTCACAAAGCATGGGGTATAACTCAAGAGTAGCAACAGGAAATCCTTAGAGAAAGTGTTCAGCATCTGGACCAGTTTAGGTTGATGGGCTAACTGGTGGTGGAGAGAACCTCTGATACCTGTGGTGCACAGATTTAGTAAACAAGAGAAAAGCGAGTAAACGAAAACTGCCAAATGATGACACTGTACATGTCAACATAGAAACCATAACTTAAATACAAGGTGGATGGATGTCCCTGAGACAGTTGCTCTCAGTTCTTTGCTTTATTTGACGTAATTGACATCCCAAGGATTTTACAGACTATTACTCTATTTGAATTTTCTAACATTTCATCGTAGGTAGAGTTGGGTTACACAGTTTTGAGTAGAACACTAGGAAATCACATCCTGCACAGAACATCTCTGAAGACATGTGCTTTCTATTTCATCTCAGCCAATGAGGTTAATCGTAATCACTTATTATGTCGTTTTATTATTTCTCTCCTGTCGTTAATATTTGGAGGTACTTTAATAATGTATCAATGTATTATTTATATGTGCACACACATGTGAATGTCCTCATCAAACTTCGATATACAAGGTTGAAACTAGTAATTGATTTTTACCTGAATCAACTTTCTGAATTATAATTTTTGCAAAGGTGACAGGCCTGGTGGTACAGATCTGTAATTTCAGCCTCTCTGGAGGTCAAAATGGGATCATTGTAAGTGTTAAGGTAGACGGGGCTGTAGTGGGTCCAAAGCTTTCTGAATGGTAATTTTCTTTAAAGCTGTAGATATTGGCCTGCATTCTCCACAAGGAACACCCTTACCTTTCTCTCACAGCTTCGTTTATCTATCTCTTTATCGTCATGATATATACTTGTGAGTTCTATTCCCTGGGTCATAACCTACCATTGTCCTTAGTTAATTTTCGAAACGTTCCAGGTTTGGCAGGTGGAAGCCCCTTAAAACAGGTCCTTGTATGTTTTCAACGTGTCCCTGTCAATTTTCCGAGCACTTTTGTGCTTTGGGACGCAATATCGTTACAGGTTCGTTTGGTATTTTCCTGCCTAGTCCACGACTCGGTCGGCTACGTTCAGTGTTGAATGGTCTTAGACGCCAAGCCAGGGTGACAGGCTGCGCAGTGCTGTGCTCCTCTGACGTCCACGCTGCTTTCTCCTTCTCGCTCTGTGTACTTTTATTTTTGCTGCTGCTGACTTGGTCATTTGCTAGGTAATGTGACTCAGACCCATCATGTCCCCATTACCGCATCTCTGGCTGGATCTGAGATCCCAAAGCTGTCCAGGTGGTCCTTATTCAGGCCTCTTCTGCCTTTTGGATCACTAACATTTAAATGGAGACTTTCAATAAGAAATTGCATGCTGATGAACAATATATTATCTCGCTCCCTGCAACATTTTGCCCTAATGTGGTTGCTTTAGGGTCTGTCTAAGTCCATAATTTTATGAAACTAAATTTACTCTTTAAAAATAGGACTGATATGAGGCTTTGATTTGAAGTTATTTCCTGCCTTTGGAGGCTGCTGATGTTTTCCTAATACATGTAATTTACACACAAACACACATATAGGCACACACATAGGCATACACATACACAGGAACAGACAGACACACAGACACAAACACCAACACATATACAGACACACAGAGACACACACAGAGACATGCAGAGACACAGAAACACATACACACAGACACACACAGGCACAGACACAGACACACACAGACACAAAAGCATATACACACATATCTAGAATGCACCATATGTGATATATACACACCATAAATATCACATTACATAAAAGTACTATACCCGGCATTAATGAAACTCTGGACTAGTTCACTGCTAAAATGCAGCGTGAAGAGAAGAAAAACCACGTCCCGATTTCTGCCATGTTGACAGCACAAATGAGAGCTTAGTATTTCCTTCCGGTGGGACTGTGGCTTTCATCAATCTCACACTCGCAGATGATGAATGAAAATTGTTTTGTCACACTAGGCAGACAGCTCCTGCAGAGTAATGAATCCCAACTGATGGGCTGGATGAATTGCCAGTAAAAATGTTGTGTGTCTGTAGCTTAGCCGAGACTCACCAGTGAGAATTTTATGGGCAGTAATTCCAGACAAGAGGGTTACTCTCCCTTACATAGGAAAGAGTAACAAATGAAGCCAGAGGCACTCGTGTTAATTACACTATGCCCAAAAGCAGCTGGCCAGCCAGGATGAAGGTTAACAGGTTTCTCAGGGTGAATAAATGCTCTGTAAAGGAATCTTCCTTAGAAGGAAAAGGACTTTAGGACCAGCACTCATTGAGGAAAAGTGATTGCCCCAAAGCCTACAATTTTAGATGTCAGGGATTCACTGAAGGAGAGAACTGATTCCCACAGGTTGTCCTCTGAGCTATGTGTACACGCACATGCACACACAACAAATGTAGTTAAGAAAATGAAAAAGTGACTTTGGTATTTCTGGGTAGACCAGGATCATCCAGGGTTTTATTAAGCCCAAACCAAATTCTGCAATAGGGAAATAAGAAAATATTCGTATAATTAAAAAGAAGAAGATACAAAACATTCACACTTATATTTGGCATTCTGGAGTCTAAGACCTGAAATGGAACTTGTAGGAGAATAGCATGGCTGCCTCTAGGTAAACGCTGGGGGCTGTGCAGATGCAAAAGCATCTCCTGCATGAGGACCTAATTGAGGACTGCCTATGACAACCAGCATTCCTGAAGGAGGACCTAATTGAAGATTACCTGATAGAGCAAGGATTGCTGGTACAAATAATGCCAGCCAATCAGGAACTCCTGTTTAGAATAGGTACTTTCTTGGAACCAATGGGGGCGTAGGTAGAGGGTATTAAAGAAGCTTGCAGCAGTGCTCAGATGAGCTTGATGCGGCATTTCTCACCTGTTCCCAGAGTCTGTCATTGACTCTGAGCCAACTCATTCCCAACCCCCAAGGGCAGGTAGGGTTGAGCAGAGAGCTGTCTAGGGTCCAGGCAACAGGAACTTAATTGGGAGACATGGTATTTTCAGAGTCTAGGACAGCCATCCCATATTGATATCTGTGTGTAAGTTTGTTTTGGATCCATTTACTGAGTACATAACATTTATCCAAAATTTACCTGGTAGGTATTGTTCTTGCCACACTAACTATGAAGGGCAAAGATTATATCATTTCTTGGTCTAACAGTTCTATTTTTAGCTACAAAGCACTAACATTCCTGGAAAAAATAGAGGGCCTTGCTTCTCAACCAGTTAAGAGAGGGGTACTACCAGAGAGATGTTAGGAATGTGGATCTCCTGGCATCAGTCAGACCTACTGAATTAGAATGTACACATGGGACAAGATACTGAGGCCATCTTTACAAAAGCCAACCCTTGAGAAGCAATTCCAGAGAGAACAAAACTTCTCCATTGGGAACTTTGTCTAATTAAATCAACCACAAAAAAGTACTCAAGACTAAGAAGTTTATAAAAAAAAAGTGGAAGATTATTTCTCTCAATTCTGGAAGCAGAAAAATTCAAGGCTGGCAATTTGGTGATTTCCATTTCCAAGATGATATCTTATGGATGCCTTACTGGGGAAGAACATTCTTCTTTACAGAACGGAACAGAAGACATTACAGAACTCATTTCTGAAAGCTATTTTCTTCCTATGGCATTAATTTGTGAGGGGAGAGCCCTGGTGACTAGAATACCTCCCAATACTGCTTCATTATGCATGTGACACTGGAGTCTTTCCGCGGACATCCAATCTGTAGCACTGGCTTCAGGATCATTTCCTCCTCTATGTCTCGCTCCATTCCCTTCTCCCACTATGGCAAAGGCTTATCCTGTGTTCAATCACTGAATTTGATTATCAGACATTGCCCTGAAAATGGCCATGTGTATTCTGAAGTTTTTGTACTTAATGTTGACAGGGTAATTTTACACGGTGTTTGTCCCAATGCCTGCTGGTTTTCATTATTTCTGCAATAGATTGTTATTTTCAACCTTTCTGCTTTGGCAGATGAGTTCTTTCTCAGCAGGTGTCCCTTCTTACTCATACAGAGAAAGTCCTAGATGATCTTTCTTCCTGAAACACATATTACATGCTGGAATGAATCTATTTTAGGCTTACCTTGGGAGCTCATGAAGATGCCATTTTAATAACATCCAATGACCATTTGAAAATATGTGGGCTAAAAACGACTTATATAACTACCAATATTTTTTCAATCAGGAGAGTTTACATAGAATTCAGACTAGTTTTATCTCTTGACAAAAATAGAATGTGGCAAAATAAGACTGCCAGAATTTCCTTATTTGGTATCAGCTGGAGATGGGTAGAGGCTGGCCCACTTTTACTCTTTATCACCTTCCAAACTGCAAGTCTGACGGCTCCAGGATTTCCCCCAGTCTCTGTTGTTTTCTGTACCTAGCCCATGTTTCTAGTGCTTGCTTATCTCCCATGGCTACCTGAGTTTGAGGCTTCTCAGATACAGTGTTTTAAATTCTTTTATAATGGTATGCTATAATTTAGTTCCTTTCCGGTTATCCTAGGATATTGTGTTCTAGACATAGAAAGACTGGTGCCCCTTGGAACTCTGCCTTGAGCAGAGGGCTCATGACGTGAAAGGGATGCCTTTGGATGGCACAGTAACCCACCAGGCCACGGTTTAGTTCTTCATAGTTCATATCAAACCTCTTAGAATAAAACAGTGTCATTTTGGGGAGGGAAAGAAGTCAGTTCTTAGCACTCATGTTTTATTTTATAGTTAGAGGCTACAATGTAAAATTCTTAGAGGCTGACCTCTATAATTGTTCATGCCCATTTATACTACTGACTTGAAAATCAATGGGATAATTTGTATATTTCTTAGAAGACAAATGCTATGAGATAGAAGATATGGCACTTGAATGATTATCAACTATGTCTTCAATACAGCTTTGTCTGACACAAAGCACCTTGGCTTTTGAGGCATATGGTAACAAGTCCCAGTCCTCCAAAGGAGTAGGATATTTTTCTGGTATGTGATGAGAGGGTAGGGTATTGCTGCTGCTAATTATTAATTAGTAGGTAGCTTGTCCTTAATCTGCTTCGTCAACATCACTGGCTGAGAGTGTGTTGCAAGGCAGTATGCACAGAGATGAAGGATCTCAGTTTGCAGGGTGAAGGGGGAGGGGCAGGGAGCGAACCTGGAGCAAAGGCAGCAAGAATGAGCCGTGCACTTAGCTCAGCGAAGAGGGTTTTTAATACTTCCGATGACATAATTACTCATTCACCCTGGAAGGCTTTCGTTTCCCAGCTCAGGATGATCTAATGTGACAATTAATTTATTACTACCAACATCATGCCTGGTTCAAGGGGAGGGGAGATGGCATACAGAGCCAAGTATGAGATCATGACATGTTGAGGCAGTGTGTCACATGCAAATAGCAGACAGCAGTGAAATGTGTGGTAACATGCCCAGAGAAGGCAGACTTTAGAAACATATCACATGGGGTCAGCAGACAGCCTCCTAACAGGGAGCAGAGACTCTCCGCAGATCCTGCTTCTGCGAGGCACAAGCCAGGTTCTTCCACTGCCATCAAACTAGAGAAATTCTACGTGGTTGAGATTTTTGCCTCTCTGTCCCTCTTCTCTTTAAAATTATTTAAAAAAATTGAACATGCATATATTTAAGGTTTTTTAAATCAAATTTCATGAAAAGAATTTTTTTAGAAATCACATGTTTTACCCTTCTCTTATTTTCTACAACAAACCATTTCCTTACCCCTGATTGGATTCCTATGTCGAATAATTACCTGCGATAATTCTCTCCTCCTGGCTTTCTCGCTACTGTCAATCTCTCAGTAAGCCGACCTAGTCTACTTTGCAGTAGGATTATCTCCAGTTCAGATTGGCACTAGTTTCTCTTCTCACCTCCATTGCCAAAAATGAATATCAATAAGTTTCTTAAAAGCAATCCATTGTGCACTCATTTTAGACTCCCTATTCTCTCTTAAGGTCATCCAAATATGCGAATCCAGGATTCTATTAGGTTTCTGGTAACCGAAAATCTCATTGCAGAAAATGCTTTAAGGGGAGTAGAAGGGATTGCCTACCACAAATTTGGCGCGCTATATAGGGCACGTGCGCGTGCGCGCACACACACACACACAGACACACACACACACGCACACGCACACTCAGTCCATCTCTAGAAAATTTACTGAATACTGTGATTTTAGTGAGACAGGAATAATGATTTTATTTTCCAACTGCTTAAAAAATTTGTTTTATTGACAAAATGTACATATTTATGGTTTTCTTTCTCATTACAGAACCTCATATTTTGCTAAATATATGTATATGTATGTGTATATGTGTGTCTGTGTGTCTGTTTATAAAGTATTTTATGTTTCCAGGAATATGTGTGCTGTTCATTGTGGTCACTAAGTGTTATAATTAATCTCAATTCATTCCTATGGTTTCCTCAGGTTTTGTATCCTCTGACCAACACCCTCCCTCACTGGTGCCCGCCTCACCATCTGCCTCTGGCACACTCTGCCCTCTCCTACTGTTTTCTTGAGTTTGACTTTTCCAATGTTTGCCTCTCCACACACCTCATCCATTTTTTTACTTCATTAAGATTTCAAACAGACACCACCATGACTCCACACTTGTCCCGTATTGGAACATTGATTTGCTTGTAGATGAATGGCTAGGCAGGCAGAGCCACATAAGCGGGCAGCCTGCCTCTTGGGACACACAGCTGCCTTTCCCTACCCCACTCCCTTTCCTAGCTTCCTGTGCTTGGGTTGCTAGAAAGAGAAAAGTGGACGAAAGTGATGAATGCCTTTCCTTTGCTTCTTGGCCAGCTCTGCCTAATGCCTCCCTGCTGTCCATCCCTACCATCTGCAGAGTGTAGAGTACAAGGGAAAATGAAAGAATAGATTGATGTCTAAATACATTACTGAGTTATGTACCAAGGCAACAGACTCTGAAATCCAGTGGGTTCTTTGCCTCTGTCTTGACAATTATATGATATACTGACCTGCAAAGCCAGGTTGCAGTCTCCAGCTTCTCAGGTTCTTGGAATTTTGTCTGTTAATGTGGTGGCATATGGTGAACAGTTCTTGCCTTATTCTCCATCTGGGGTCCAAGGCTAGAACTCTTGTCTTTCCTGTCTTGAGTCTGTCTGCCATGATCAGAGCCTCCCAAGAACTGTGTGTAACCACCCCTACCAGGTCAGTCAAGGTTTATTTTACCTCTTCTTATGCGTTCCACGCAGCAAGCTCTTAGTTTAAAAGTTAAGCTCCCATGGAGAACAGACTGAGAATAGAGGAGTCTCTGTGGGCTGGGGAAGCAAGACTGACACCACTAGGCAGAATTCTGGAGCATTGCACGCTCAGAATGTGAGCTACAGAGGGTGCAGGTTTGGCATGGGCTCATGCCTTTTCCCAGACAGGGAAAGTCATAATGATAGAAGAACCAGGGTAGGTCCTTTCTTGTCCTGTCTCTATTTTTCTTTCTTGAGAATTTCACACATATATTGTGCTTGACCAAACTCACCCCCACTCTTACCTCTCCAATTCTTCCCCTATTCCCTGCCCCTACTTTTTCTCTCAGCTTCACGTCATCCTCCCTCCCAGCCCCCACAAACCCATTGAGTCTACTCGGTGCTTCCTATGTGTGCATGCATAGGAGCGGGGCAATCTTTCATAGCATGGGTAGCCTACCAGGACACACATCCTTAATGAAAACTGATATGCCTACTAGCCATCAGATGTGAATTGGGGGTGGGACTTCCGGACTCCCCCCACCTTATCCATGCTGGGACTACCTGCTTGATTTTCTGAGATTCCTGTGCCTATAATCACAGCCACTGTGAGTTCATTTGTACAGTGTTGCTGTCACATCTGGCTCCTTGCTTCTTTCCTTTGTCTTCTCCTTTTTTCATTCCCTTCTCTCTTCTCTTCTCATCCCTTTCTGCCTCTCTTCTTTCTTTTGTCCCCTTCTTTATAGACATACATGATGGACACTATGTACTTGCTAGTGCCATCTCAGGGATACCATTGAGGTCAGTGCCCCACTCCTGGTGTGTGCTTTTCACCCCTTCCCCTTTCCCTAAGAGAACATTTCAGAGTGCTAAAGAATGAGCAGGAAGTGATTATGGTAAGCCACATGCAAATGTCATTGCTGATGGGCATAGTAAACCACCCTCCAACAGTGTGGAATGGCTTACAATGCTGATGTCACCAATTCCCGGGATGAGATAAAGTAAAACAAACCACAAGCAGCAAAGTCCTCTAATGAAGCGAGAGGATTTGACTCTTGAGAGGGACCTGAATTTACTGTCCTGTGTTTTATTGGTATTGTTTCCAAGCCATCTGCAGCTTTATTGAAATCTCTAAATTGTACTGTTGCTCTGTAAGCAATAGGCTGTCACTAACAGAAACGGTTAGCTGTTTTCTGTCATTTATTTAAAGCTATCCATTAGTATTTTTTATAAGTGATAATGTATGCATTTGCTCTGAGTCTACCGAGAAAAAAAAAGCTTGTGAGATATTTTCAAAAACATGTCTGAGTACATTTTAGAGACATTTTACGTCGGTGACAGTGTGACAAGGTTCACAGGTCATGTGTGGTAGTTGAGCACACCTTTAGCTGGGACCAACTGATTCCATGTGTTTTGCAAGGGAAAGGTGGTTGCATGGAATGGAGAGGCCAGGGTGGGATTGTGAAGGGGATTAGAGGGGCGAATTGAAATGGAAGAGAATATGAAACTACGTACCTGTAAGCAAAGCCCATCTGATTAGAGTGTATTTTTTAAAGCATTTTTGTTAATGATCATCTCAAAACAACAGTTTTAGGTACAACTAACACTTTTTAAAGATGCCAAATCTGTATAAGTAAAAACTTATAGTCCCTGGCCTTCTTCACACCAACAGGTAAGATGGAATCCCTTGGATTTGTGCCCATCCCTGTCCCTTTTCCTTGTTAGATTTAATGATTAGAAGCATAGGGAGGAGATAGAAGGACAGGAAAGGGAGGGAGAGAAAGGGAAAGTGAGAAGGGGAGAGAGAGGGGGAGAGAGAGGAGAGAATGGGGAGGGAGAAGGAAGGGGAGGGAGAGTAGAGTAGAGGGAAGGCCTAAATCTAAATGCCAAAATGCAGGAGTAGAAACAGATGATCGAATTCACCTCAGGACAATTTTTACAACCCCACAAGGGAAGCAAATGATGGAGAACTTTGAGCAAGGACTACAGAGTAGGAGTGTGGCTGAAAGTTCATAGCACTGTTATTCACTGATAGCCCTTCTAAATACATCCAAGGGAGACGTTGTTTTAAATGAACATTTCTAGCTTCCAGAAGAGATGGTTTTTCTTTTCCTCTGATTATTCCTGCCAGAAGTTGTTCAGGTGGCTGTTGTTTTCTCATGGTTATTATTGAACAAACTGGGGAGAAATGCTCCAAATATCTATTAGATGGTGACCTTCTCATTAGAAAAAAATGGTGTTTTTTGTCTGATAGTTTTACTTCTGTGACACCAGGATGGGGGTAGTTGTTAGAAAATAATAGATGTCCAATAAATTTAAAATATAAATGGGCAATTAAACTAATCTTCCTCACCATATACTTTGAAGACTGAAGGAAAACCCATGTAGACCTAGAATATCCCCCTGGCACATAAAAATGTCCTACATACATTTCTTCCATTCTTTTCTTCAGCTTGGAATCATCAGAGGTTGGTAAAGCCAGGAAATTCACTTAAAACTTGCTTGAGATTGAAGTAAGCTGAGCAGAAAATTTAAAGCAAGTAGCAAGTAGCAGAGTTATATCTGAGCATGACATGGAATGTGTGAGATATTAATATTCCCTGGCCCAGTAGCCTTCTGAAAAATAAACACTTAAAAATTTTCCCAAGAATGCTATGTGAATCTTGAGCTCTTACCTAACTTTTCATCTAAAAAATGCAAATTCGATTGACAGAGATGGTGTGAGGTTGGTTACCTAGATTGAAATGTTTGTCACCTGGTTGTCTCCCAGTACCTTGAATACTTGAGAATTTGCAACAGCAAGGTGACTTTGGAACATCACCAACAAAAGAGGACCTGTAACCATCCTACCATATTTCAGGAGGCATGTGGAGATTTTAGCACAATCAGGAGTGTGCCAGCAATGTTTTGAAGAAACGGGACTCTGTTTAGATTGTTTGTTCTGCAGTCATCTGGAATATCTGACAAGCTGAAGAGACAGCAGAAGAGCAACATTACTGACTCTCGTGCTTTTGTTCAAGGCAAAGCTAAGGTTGGAAGACAGCAGCTCACCACTAGTCAGAAAAAGACACTGTCTGGTCCCTTCTCTTTAGTGGAAAACGGATGCATGGAGTGAAGTGCACACGTTGTAAAGTAAGCTAAGAACTCTCTCTAGAACTGCCCTTCCTATGTTTGGGTGGTTCTCCACGAAGCACTGGCTGGCTTCCAGGCAGGCAGCACACATCATAGCTGCATCTCTTGCAGAAAATACTATAGTTCAACATTTAGGTCCTCCTCAGAGGTCCACTGGGTTTACTAGGAAGGAGTAGAACCTTGAGCAAGTACAGTCTTGTGGAAGGCCTCTCTGCTCATTGAAGGCATGCCCTTCAAAGAGACACATGTGTCCTCCCAAACAAAATTGTGTTATGCTGGCCCTTCCTCCAATCACTTCTTAGCCATGAGTGGGTGGTTTTGTTCCATCATTTATTTCCTCTACGGTTTGCTACCTTTCACAGGCCCAAGAGATCCTGGATTCGAATCTCCAAAACGGAGTCCAAAGGAACCTGTTTATGAATTATCTCAGGAATTTTTATAATGATTAGTTGCTGACTAATACGGTGTAGGTTTTCTGCCTTGGTAAAAGGCCTGGTCGAAGAGGTAGAAATGAATAAATAACCAAGTACAATAGTTGAAACTTTGACCTTCATTCAAAGTTGATTTCTTCTAGACTCAATTTGGGTCCTTAGTGGTCTCTCAGACCTATGATGGGAAGTAGGTCAGGAGGATTTTCTTCTGTTGCCACTCCACCCTAGCATTTATCTGGCTTCTTCAGATGTTTGTTATTAGATGGTGAAGAAATATTTCACACTTAATCTCTGTGTGTTACCTTTTCCAAAATGAGTCTGCCTTTCTTGAAAAACTTTTATTTTTTTATGTGTATATGTAGTATGTGTGTATGTGCATCAGGCGTGTGTGTGTGTGTGTGTGTGTGTGTGTGTGTGTGTGTCTTTCCATGTGTGTGTGGCAAATGTACAGGCAGATGCATAGGAGTGTGTGTGTGTGTGCGTGTGTGTGCACACTCTCGTGCGTGTGCACATGCATGCGTGCACTCATGTGAAAGCCATAGGTTGATTTCTGCTATCTTCCTCCTTTGAATTCCATTTATTGGGGGAGCACATTTTTGCCGAATAAGAAGTTCGCTCATTTGGCTAGTGTTGCTAGCTATTTTGGGTCAGGGCCTTACCTGCTGAGCCATTTCTCCAGTCCTTCACGGCAAATGACACTTTAAAAAGTTTATCCGTGATCTTCCATTTGGATCCTTTCAGTGACTGGCTTTTCAAAAGCTACTAACTGACAAAATTGGATCTATTTATGATTTCCAGCATGTTTTTTTTTAGACATGGCTGAATAATGCTGGGTAACGTATACTACCTTATATTCTCATCTTTGTTTTAAAACATGTCTTAGCAATTAAAATTTGTAAATTTTAAATGAGTTCGTTCAGAGTTTCAAACCTATTTTGATCATATTAGCTACTCCTCCTCTAACTCTTTCTAGATGCATTCCTCTTTCTCTACCCACAGTACCGCATATCCTACATTTAAAATCTTTTAAGACCAATTTGTACTGCTTAAATACTTTTTAGTGTGTGGCCTTCCCCTGGAGAGTGGTTGATTAGGGACTATACTCTTAGAGAAAATTGTTTCTCCCTTGTCTAGAAGCTAAGAATTGCCAATAGCTGCTGGCTAGGGGTGGGGTTGTGTGTCTACCCTCCTCTCTATGCTCAGATCTGGTCTGGTTTATGTTGTACAAGTTTATAAGTCCAGTACCTACCACTGTGAGTTCATATAGGTAGCTAACCGGCTGTGTCCAGTACATAATGTTGCCTTGGAGTCTACAGCCTGGCTCTTACCCATTTCTGCCCCCTTTCTATAGTCATCCCAGAGATTTGGGACAGGGTTTGTGGTACATAGCTTCTATTTACAGCTAAGGGTTTTTCAATCTTTTATTCTCTGCACCTTGTGCAGCTAAGGGTCTCTATGTTAATCACCAACTACTGCAAATAGAAGCTTCTTTCATGAAGGTTGAAAGATAAATCTCTAGGTATGATAAAGCATTGGGATTAGTTTAATACTAAGTCTATTTTGCAGTATAATTACTGTAAGTTCTATTCTAGGGTCTCTGACCCATTGAGCTGTTAAACCTTAGCTTGATAATGGTGCCGGATATGGGTTTTATCTTGTGGAGAGAATTTAAAGCCAGCCAGAGAATAATTGGTTACTCCCATGATGTTCATACCAATATTGTACTATGGACATGACTTGCCAGGCCAGTAATTTTTGTAGTTCACAGGGTTCATAGCTGGGTATGATCACTGAATAATTTTTAGCTTGAATAGCATCTTCCAGCTCTATGAAAGCTCTTTATGACAGATAAAGCTTCCATGTCTGAACCAGATTGATTGCACTGGGATCAGTGATTGAAGTATGTGTTTTAAACATTGATATTAACTATTGTTACTGTATTGTAAAATACAGCTTCAGCTTATTCCTCTGTCAAATGAAATTCTTTGTCCTTGAACCATCATCTCAATTGCTATCCTTTCGCTACATGCAATTCCTGCCCCACCCCCAATTAAGGTGCCATATTGATTCCACCTTTGCTAGCTGGGTCCTTATAACCTGTCTTTGAATGTATCCCCACAGTGGTGTCCCACTTGGGCAAGATTCATGCAGCTCCAGGATGCTCCCTGCTTCATGGCTTATATTTAATCTACAAGAAAAATGAACCACATTCACCCTTAAAATTGACTTGAGTGTAGTTTTATGTTTATCATCACAGCTTTATTACACAGTCATGGCCACTCACACAAGCCTCTTGCTTTCTGATTTTTCATCAATTAAAGGAGAAATAAGTCAGACAAACTTCTTTAAACTTCCTTTCTGACTACAGCTAGGTAAAGGGCAGAGAGATACTGTGCCCTCCAGTAGCTCATTCCAAGAAAAGTTCTTTGCTCTTCGTTTTCTGGTTCAACCTTTTTATCCACAGTAGATGAGGGAGCTTAGTGATGGTGGAGCTTGATTCCTTAGCATGCACTTGGCATGAGAATTCCCTCGGGGATGCTGCTAACATGCAGGATCTGATCCAAGAGGCCTGGCAAGGACTGGGTCTCTGTATCCCTAACAAGCTCCTGGGTGGTGTTTTTGTTGCAGCTTCCTGTGCACCACACACATGACATCCAAGGACTTCCTTCAGGACAAGCAGTATTTGGCATGTGCTCACTTACTCCTGCCTTTAAGTCACAATGAAAACTGAGACAGTCCCAGGTCTGCATCCCATCAAATGCCCAAATGGTGAAAGAATGGCCAGGAAGCCCTTCAGGCTGTTACCATGCCAGATGAATACTGTCCTATCCAATTCCTCTGCTAGTCTGTCAGAGTGCTGTTTCTGCATCAGGGACATCTCTGGAGCAGGGGGATTGCTGTGTTATAATGACTACATGACTACAATGGCTCGCTCATTTCTCTAACTCTCCACTCTTCTTTTGAAAATTAGCTCTTAAGATGGGGCAGGAAGAGTGGTCACCAATATTCTTCAGTGTCACCTATGGAAACTTGAACTGTTAAAAGGCATATCAGAATTCACAAGGAAATTTTCAATATAGGTCAAAAAAGTTCTCTGTGGCTTACAGTGCTGGAGACAGTGTTTTGATCAACATTATTGAGAACATCACATGGGGAAGGACTGGGCCGCACTGTCAGCATTGCTCAGAGCAGCATGGAGATTCAGTGAGTTATGAATTTTAGAATGGCATCTCTATCAGGCACTGTGCTTATGCAAGGCCTCAGAAGGATGTGGACCCTATCTTCCTGCTGGTGACTATGCTTTATTTAATGCCTGAGGCCTTTTCCCTTGAGTAGTGAATTACAATTACAGCCAAGGTTAAGTATAACAGAAATTAATTGCTCATGAATATCACACTGCTGGGAACCCAGCTCCCAAAGTTGGCGGAGAGAATGTATTTCTTCAATAACCACCGTCCTAGTCTTTGAGGAGGCAAAGTAACAAGAAGGGCAAGAGACCTGTCTTGTCTTCCTAATCTAAGGAAGGCGGAGGTTATTTGAAGACTGGTGAAAGAATTTATTCTTATCTGATTCTACCCCGTCTTATTTTATCTTCATTTCCAAGTGAAAAAAAATGTTCCCTGTAGGAAGAGAGTATAGGAAGAGAGGATTGGTAGAGGGCAGTAAGTGGTAGAGTAGAGGAAGGATGGATAATGAGTAACCCAAAGGCAGTCAGATGAGAAGAACAAGTTCAGATGCTCTGTGGCAGAGAGTGTTTCTAGACGCGATGGGTAAAAATGCTTTGAGACTGATGATCTGAGTTCGGTTCCCAGGTCCTACATGGTATGGGGAGAGGAATGATTCCTGAGGCTCATTCTTTACCTTCACTTTACTTCACTTACTATGAATTTAATTAAACATAAAAATGACAGAAATAGGGGAAGGAGATAGGTCAGTAGGGTAAAGGCATTTCTGTACAAGCATGAGAAACTGAGTTCAAATCTCCAGCACCCTTGTAACTATCCAGGCCTGGCTGCATGTGCCTGTGACATGTGGAGATTGGGGGCTCATTGGTCAGCCAGCATAGCTAATACGGTGAGCTTCCACTCAATGAGATATTCTGTCTCAAGGAAATAAATAAGGGCAGTAAAAAAAAAAAATACACGTGAAGTCGTGCGCTGACCTTCAAATGTGTGGGTACTGACATGTGCACTTGCACAGTTGTATGGTGTGCATGTCATATCCCCTTCCACATATAAATATGCATAAATAAGAATTAAGACAATTACAGTAGTAGACAATAGATAAAATATTGAAATTCAAATGTTTCTATCAGTCATGAATGCACGGACTTTTGCTGTAGGCAAGATCTCAGATACATTTCTCTGAATGCATCTGTTTTTCGACTTTGTTACCTCTGACTGCTCTGTAGACTCAGGTCTTTCACAGACTCACAAAGAAGTTACTTTTCGCTCTGCCCATCTTTTCCTGTGGTGGGAATAGAAGCAGGCATCTTCGAGCTCTCCAAAAGAAGTTAGAGATGGGGCTGAAAATCCCAACTACGATTTGTGATGTCCGTGACTTCATTTGATATTCCACATGGAACATAATTAATCCCTGTGATCAGATTGCAACCGCAATATTCCTATAAATAGGCCGACAGTATCAACTATGTTCTAGAAATGTCTTCAGTTTACTTTTCAATTCTGATTTCCTGACCCTATTAGCTTTCTGATGATTCTGACAAAGCCCCTTTCCTTGAATGTTAAAAATTACCAAGGAAGGATGGGATTTTAATGGGAACAAAAGCATCTTCACTATGGAAAGTCACCATTTTTAAGGCACCATTCTACAGGTACCTGACAACAGGCTCACCGCCCTCCTCATTTTTCTTTTAGGCTAGGGGTGGGCTCAGCCTGGGGACTAGAGGAGAATGAGGCTTTTGTCTGGAGACTCTGCAGTGTACTCACAGCCCAGAGCAATTTGTGAATATCCTTTCTAAGTCCTAGGAAGTTTCAACTCAAAGTGTGCTCTTGCCCTGCCTTCCAGAGAGGGAGGGAAGCCGACATTATTTGTGTGGGACTCCAGTGTTCGGAGGAAGCTATTCTAGTAGCTGGTATGGATACAACAATGAAATCACTCTTATAAAACATAGCTAGCGGCAAAGCAAGACAATTTTAGTATCTTACATCTGGTATACTGGAAGCAATGTGACACAGATTCAGCTGGAAACGTTGAGCCCTCCGAGTTCCAATAAGAGGGCTGTGAAGTGAAGTGGATTTTTGTGTGTGTGAAGTCACATGCTATGTGGCTGCACATTTAAAAAAAAAAAAATCAAGAAAGGAGAGTGTGGGCACCTGAACCTGACTCATGGTCACCTCTGTGGGAGGTCTGAATGAGGAAGTTTCCTTCAGAAAGGAGGAGAAAGGGAGGGGGGAGAACATGGTACGTCACCTCCCCTGACAGTCATAGGAACAGGCAAACTTCCTGTAGATTGTTCATTTATTCTCCACGGGGTACAAAGAGAACATTCTGTTTTAAAGTTCAGCTTTATCGCCAGAACACAGAGAAACTTCAGAATTCATTACAAGTGCATTTGGAATACACAGGGCTTTTACTGACTGGTTCTGCATCAGAACCAGTGCTGACTGAGCCTGGGACAGACTCCAGGATTGCTGACCCCATGATTCACAGACCACACTTCAGAAGCTACGGCAATGCATTTGCTCGCTCCCTTCCCTCCCGTTCTCAGCTTTATTTTAGCATACATAACAAGTAGTAGTAGTAATAACAACTTAAAAAAGTCACTGACAGTTTGACTCAGTGCAGTCTGCTCAGTGCATAAGAGAACATTATTTACGGCAGCTGGCATATGTATTTCAGGGGTGAAGTACCTGCTGACTATGTGTAAGGTTCATTGATGTATAATAATCAAACCATGTAAGAGCCAACAGAGATGGGAGAGGAGGCCATGAGGGGCTTTGGAAGCAAGAAAATACAACGTCTTTAATAGAAGGGCTAAAATTCGACAAGTGCAAATTTAGCGTCCCATTATTGGGTTGGGAGATAAAGGTACCAGGATTCAACTCTCATTTCCCACATGTTCGCTACGTGAAGCAGAGAAAATTGTTTTATGTCTCTGAATCTCAGCTTCTACGTTTTTTTTCAAAGTCTGAAACCACATCAGAGAGTTGCAAGAACACAGGAAATTACTTGCACTGGGACTGATGATATTTATTGCTTCTTCATAAATGGCTACTGCCCTTATCATCAAAAAGAGACGGATATAAAAATATGAAGACAATATACTGAAAATGAAATCTTGGGAGTTTGGATTCTCACGATCAATCAAGTATTCTTGTTTTTAGATACAAAAAGGCCCTGGGCTTGTTCTGAAAGCTGCCAAGTCAGGATCTCCATAGACAATCTTGACGTGCTTAATCAGCATCCACGTGGTAACTGGGGAACAAAATGGCTGAAGGCATGACAAAGTGAAAGAAAAAGTATTTGTAGAGCTCCAGGGCCAGGGCCTCATTACAAGTATGGCAGTCTACACAATTACCTCCCAGGATACTCTTTCAGCACACGTATTTCCACACATTGTTCCAGGTTCACAGCTGACGCAGATTTGCTCATGGAAGGCAGTTGACAATGTCTGGAGAGTCTGTCTTTCTCCACTAGGATGTTGCTATGGATTCTTGTAGGTGGCCAGGAACGCTGCCGAGGACCCAGCCATGTACAAGACAATGCCTGGATCCCCCATATTTATTATCTGGTCACAGAATGAACAGTGGTAATGCAAAACCCCACTTAATTTTAATTTTTTTTCTTTTTTTTTGTTGTCTTCTATTTTTCTTTTTTTTTAATATTTTTTTATTATTATTAACTTGAGTATTTCTTATATACATTTCGAAAGTGTTATTCCCTTTCCGGTTTCGGGCAAACATCCCCTCCCCTCCCCTTCCTTATGGGTGTTCCTCCCAACCCTCCCCCATTGCTGCCCTCTCCCCAACAGTCTAGTTCACTGGGGGTTCAGTCTTAGCAGGACCCAGGGCTTCCCCTTCCACTGGTGCTCTTACTAGGATATTCATTGCTACCTATGAGGTCAGAGTCCAGGGTCAGTCCATGTATAGTCTTTAGGTAGTGGCTTAGTCCCTGGAAGCTCTGGTTGCTTGGCATTGTTGTACATATGGGGTCTCAAGCCCCTTCAAGCTCTTCCAGTTCTTTCTCTGATTCCTTCAACAGGGGTCCTATTCTCAGTTCAGTGGTTTCCTGCTGGCATACGCCTCTGTATTTGCTGTATTCTGGCTGTGTCTCTCAGGAGCGATATGTATTCACATTTTGATCATCTGTCTTGAGTTTCATTTGTTCTAGGCATCTAGGGTAATTCAAGCATTTGGGCTAATAGCCACTTATCAATGAGTACATACCATGTATGTCTTTCTGTGATTGGGTTAGCTCACTCAGGATGATATTTTCCAGTTCCAACCATTTGCCTACGAATTTCATAAAGTCATTGTTTTTGATAGCTGAGTAATATTCCATTGTGTAGATGTACCAAATTTTCTGTATCCATTCCTCTATTGAAGGGCATCTGGGTTCATTCCAGCTTCTGGCTATTATAAATAAGGCTGCGATGAACATAGTAGAGCACGTGTCTTTTTTATATGTTCGGGCATCTTTTGGGTATATGACCAGGAGAGGTATAGCTGGATCCTCAGGCAGTTCAATGTCCAATTTTCTGAGGAACCTCCAGACTGATTTCCAGAATGGTTGTAGCAGTCTGCAACCCCACCAACAATGGAGGAGTGTTCCTCTTTCTCCGCATCCTCGCCAGCATTTGCTGTCACCTGAGTTTTTGATCTTAGCCATTCTCACTGGTGTGAGGTGAAATCTCAGGGTTGTTTTGATTTGCATTTCCCTTATGACTAACGATGTTGAACATTTCTTTAGGTGTTACTCGGCCATTCAGTATTCCTCAGCTGTGAATTCTTTGTTTAGCTCTGAACCCCATTTTTTAATAGGGTTATTTGTCTCCCTGTGGTCTAACTTCTTGAGTTCTTTGTATATTTTGGATATAAGCCCTCTATCTGTTGTAGGATTGGTAAAGATCTTTTCCCAATCTGTTGGTTGCCGTTTTGTCCTAACCACAGTGTCCTTTGCCTTACAGAAGCTTTGCAGTTTTATGAGATCCCATTTGTCGATTCTTGATCTTAGAGCATAAGCCATTGGTGTTTTGTTCAGGAAATTTTTTCCAGTGCCCATGTGTTCCAGATGCTTCCCTAGTTTTTCTTCTATTAGTTTGAGTGTATCTGGTTTGATGTGGAGGTCCTTTATCCACTTGGACTTAAGCTTTGTGCAGGGTGATAAGCATGGATCGATCTGCATTCTTCTACATGTTGACCTCCAGTTGAACCAGCCCAATTGGTGAAAATGCTATCTTTTTTTCCATTGGATGGTTTTGGCTCCTTTGTCAAAAATCAAGTGCCCATAGGTGTGTGGGTTCATTTCTGGGTCTTCAATTCTGTTCCATTGGTCTATCTGTCTGTCTCTGTACCAATACCATGCAGTTTTTATCACTATTGCTCTGTAATACTGCTTGAGTTCTGGGATAGTGATTCCCCCTGAAGTCCTTTTATTGTTGAGGATAGTTTTAGCTATCCTGGGTTTTTTGTTATTCCAGATGAATTTGCAAATTGTTCTGTCTAACTCTTTGAAGAATTGGATTGGTATTTTGATGGGGATTGCATTGAATCTGTAGATCGCTTTTGGTAGAATGGCCATTTTTACTATATTAATCCTGCCAATCCATGAGCATGGGAGATCTTTCCATCTTCTGAGATCTTCTTCAATTTCTTTCTTCAGAGTCTTGAAGTTCTTATTGTACAGATCTTTCCCTTGCTTGGTTAAAGTCACACCGAGGTACTTTATATTATTTGGATCTATTATGAAGGGTGTCGTTTCCCTAATTTCTTTCTCGGCTTGTTTCTCTTTTGTGTAGAGGAAGGCTACTGACTTATTTGAGTTAATTTTATACCCAGCCACGTTGCTGAAGTTGTTTATCAGCTTTAGTAGTTCTATGGTGGAACTTTTGGGATCACTTAAATATACTATGCTATCATCTGCAAACAGTGATATTTTGACTTCTTCTCTTTTTCCGATCTGTATCCCCTTGACCTCCTTTTGTTGTCTGATTGCTCTGGCTAGAACTTCAAGAACTATATTGAATAAGTAGGGAGAGAGTGGGCAGCCTTGTCTAGTCCCTGATTTTAGTGGGATTGCTTCAAGTTTCTCTCCATTTAGTTTAATGTTAGCCACTGGTTTGCTGTATATGGCTTTTACTATGTTTAGGTATGGGCCTTGAATTCCTATTCTTTCCAGGACTTTTATCATGAAGGGGTGTTGAATTTTGTCAAATGCTTTCTCAGCATCTAATGAAATGATCATGTGGTTTTGTTCTTTCAGTTTGTTTATATAATGGATCACGTTGATGGTTTTCCATTATATTAAACCATCCCTGCATGCCTGGGATGAAGCCTACTTGATCATGGTGACGATTGTTTTGATGTGCTCTTGGATTGGTTTGCCAGAATTTTATTGAGTATTTTTGCATCGATATTCATAAGGGAAATTGGTCTGAAGTTCTCTTTCTTTGTTGGGTCTTTGTGTGGTTTAGGTATAAGAGTAATTGTGGCTTCATAGAAGGAATTCGGTAGTGCTCCATCTGTTTCAATTTTGTGGAATAGTTTGGATAATATTGGTATGAGGTCTTCTATGAAGGTCTGATAGAATTCTGCACTAAACCCGTCTGGACCTGGGCTCTTTTTTGGTTGGGGAGACCTTTAATGACTGCTTCTATTTCCTTAGGAGTTATGGGGTTGTTTAACTGGTTTATCTGTTCCTGATTTAACTTCGGTACCTGGTATCTGTCTAGGAAATTGTCCATTTCCTGCAGATTTTGAGTTTTGTTGAATATAGGCTTTTATAGTAAGATCTGATGATTTTTGAATTTCCTCTGAATCTGTAGTTATGTCTCCCTTTTCATTTCTGATTTTGTTAATTTGGACACACTCTCTGTGTCCTCTCGTTAGTCTGGCTAAGGGTTTATCTATCTTGTTGATTTTCTCAAAGAACCAACTTTTGGTTCTGTTGATTCTTTCTATAGTCCTTTTTGTTTCTACTTGGTTGATTTCGGCTCTGAGTTTGATTATTTCCTGCCTTCTACTCCTCCTGGGTGTATTTGCTTCTTTTTGTTCTAGAGCTTTTAGGTGTGCTGTCAAGCTGCTGACATATGCTCTTTCCTGTTTCTTTCTGCAGGCACTCAGTGCTATGAGTTTTCCTCTTAGCACAGCTTTCATTGTGTCCCATAAGTTTGGGTATGTTGTACCTTCATTTTCATTAAATTCTAAAAAGTTTTTAATTTCTTTCTTTATTTCTTCCTTGACCAGGTTATCATTGAGTAGAGCATTGTTCAATTTCCACGTATATGTGGGCATTCTTCCCTTATTGTTATTGAAGACCAGTTTTAGGCCGTGGTGGTCTGATATACGCATGGGATTATTTCTATCTTTCTGTACCTGTTGAGGCCCGTTTTTGACCAATTATATGGTCAATTTTGGAGAAAGAAATGCCATGAGGAGGAGCTGAGAAGAAGGTATATCCTTTTACTTTAGGATAGAATGTTCTATAAATATCTGTTAAGTCCATTTGGCTCATGACTTCTCTTAGTCTGTCTACATCTCTGTTTAATTTCTGTTTCCATGATCTGTCCATTGATGAGAGTGGGGTGTTGAAATCTCCACTATTATTGTGTGAGGTGCAATGTGTGTTTTGAGCTTTAGTAAGGTTTCTTTTTTTATGTAGGTGCCCTTGTATTTGGGGCATAGATATTTAGGATTGAGAGTTCATCTTGGTGGATTTTTCCTTTGATGAATATGAAGTGTCCTTCCTTATCTTTTTGATGACTTTTAGTTGAAAATTGATTTTATCTGATATTAGAATGGCTACTCCAGCTTGCTTCTTCTGACCATTTGCTTGGAAAGTTGTTTTCCAGCCTTTCACTCTGAGGTAGTGTCTGTCTTTGTCTCTGAGGTGTGTTTCCTGTAGGCAGCAGAATGCAGGGTCCTCGTTGCATATCCAGTTTGTTAATCTATGTCTTTTTATTGGAGAGTTGAGGCCATTGATGTTGAGAGATATTAAGGAATAGTGATTATTGCTTCGGTTGTATTCATATTTGGATGTGAGGTTATGTTTGTGTGCTTTTCTTCTCTTTGTTTTGTTGCCAAGACGATTAGTTTCTTGCTTCTTCTAGGGTATAGCTTGCCTCCTTATGTTGGGCTTTACCATTTATTATCCTTTGTAGTGCTGGATTTGTAGAAAGATATTGTGTAAATTTGGTTTTGTCATGGAATATCTTGGTTTCTCCATCTATGTTGATTGAGAGTTTTGCAGGATACAGTAACCTGGGCTGGCATTTGTGTTCTCTTAGGGTCTGTATGACATCAGTCCAGGATCTTCTGGCCTTCATAGTTTCTGGCGAAAAGTCTGGTGTGATTCTGATAGGTCTGCCTTTTATATGTTACTTGGCCTTTTTTTCCCTTACTGCTTTTAATATTCTTTTCTTTATTTTGTCGTTTGGTGTTTTGACTATTATGTGACGGGGAGGTGTTTCTTTTCTGGTCCAATCTATTTGGAGTTCTGTAGGCTTCTTGTATGCCTATGGGTATCTCTTTTTTAGGTTAGGGAAGTTTTCTTCTATGATTTTGTTGAAGATATTTACTGGTCCTTTGAGCTGGGAGTCTTCACTCTCTTCTATACCTATTATCCTTAGGTTTGATCTTCTCATTGAGTCCTGGATTTCCTGTATGTTTTGGACCAGTAGCTTTTTCCGCTTTACATTATCTTTGACAGTTGAGTCAATGATTTCTATGGAATCTTCTGCTCCTGAGATTCTCTCTTCCATCTCTTGTATTCTGTTGGTGAAGCTTGTATCTACAGCTCCTTGTCTCTTCTTTTGGTTTTCTATATCCAGGGTTGTTTCCATGTGTTCTTTCTTGATTGCTTCTATTTCTATTTTTAATTCCTTCAACTGTTTGATTGTGTTTTCCTGGAATTCTTTCAGGGATTTTTGTGTCTCCTCCCTATGGGCTTCTACTTGTTTATTTATGTTTTCCTGGAATTCTTTCAGGGATTTTTGTGTCTCCTCTCTATGGGCTTCTACTTGTTTATTTATGTTTTCCTGGAATTCTTTCAGGCATTTTTTCGATTCCTCTCTGTAGGCTTCTACTTGTTCTCTAAGGGAGTTCTTCACGTCTTTCTTGAAGTCCTCCAGCATCATGGTCAAATATGATTTTGAATCTAGATCTTGCTTTTCTGGTGTGTTTGGATATTCCATGTTTGTTTTGATGGGAGAATTGGGCTCCGATGGTGCCAGGTAGTCTTGGTTTCTCTTGCTTGGGTTTCTGCGCTTGCCTCTCGCCATCAGATTATCTCTAGTGTTACTTTGTTCTGCTATTTCTGACAGTGGCTAAACTGTCCTATAAGCCTGTGTGTCAGGAGTGCTGTAGACCTGTTTTCCTGTTTTCTTTCTGCCAGTTATGGGGACAGAGTGTTCTGCTTTCGGGCGTGTAGTTTTTCCTCTCTACAGGTCTTCAGCTGTTCCTGTGGACCTGTGTCTTGAGTTCACCAGGCAAGTCGTTTGCAGCAGAAAAGTTGGTCTTACCTGTGGACCCGAGGCTCAAGTTCGCTCGTGGGGTGCTGCCCATGGGCTCTCCGCGGCGGCAGCAACCAGGAAGATCTGTGCCGCCCCTTCCGGGAGGTTCCATGCACCAGGGTTCCAGATATCTTTTGGTGTTTTCCTCTGGGATCAGTACTGTGTGCAGAGAGCAGTCTCTTCTGGTTTCGCAGGCGTGTCTGCCTCTCTGAAGGTTTAGCTCTCCCTCCCACGGGGTTTGGGTGCAGAGAACTGTTTATCTGGTGGTCCCTTCAGGTGCGGTGTCTCAGCGCAGTGGACCTGCTGCTCCTGGGCCCTCCTCTACGGGTACCCAGAGGCCGTTAACAGTTTCCTCCTGGGCCAGGGATGTGGGCAGGTGTGGGCAGCGTTGGTGGTCTCCTCCGCTCTGCTGCCTCAGGAGTGCCCGCCCGACCAGGCAGCGAGAACTCCCCTCCAGGGGGCCTGGGAGCAGAGAGCTGCTGAGGGCAGGGATCCGCCGGCCCCGGAGTCTCTTAATTTTAATTTTTATAGTAAGAACATGCTTGAAGTTATAAAGGTAAGGAAAAATTAAGAAGTTTGGGGCAGTTTATAAAGAAAGTTATTAAGTTATAATCCAAGCTGAGAAGTTCAGATTTTTATAAGGTAGGGAATAGGGGCCACTTTTTTTGCTGAAGTATTGATAAAAGCAAAATTATATATATATATATATATATATATATATATATATATATATATATTCCCATAGGATAGACATTTGAAAATATCCTGATTTTGGTGGGAAGGAGATAATGTACCAGGAAGAAATTTGAATTAGACAAGGCAAATAGGATACAGTAATCTAGGCACCAGGCGGTGGGTACTATGAGATTTGAGAGTTGTATATGTTGTGACAGGGTATAGGCGAAGGGACAGGAGAGAGTATCCATCAGGACATGTCCAATGGATGTGGGTAGAGCTTAGGATGTGGATGGAGGTGTGGATATCAACTGGTTGTGGCTTCTCTTACTAGAGAGAACTAATAGTAGGAATCACAGCGGGCCTCCTCCCTCTAGGCTCAGAATTCTGTTTTGTTTGTTTGTTTATTTATTTATTTATTTACTTTAGATATATTTCTTTATGTACATTTCAAACATTATTCCCCTTCCTGGTTTCTGTCCATAAGCCCCCATTCCCTCCCCTCCCCCTCCCCCATATGGGTATTCGCACTATACATCCCCCTTATTGGCCCCTGTCTCCCATAATCCCCTGCACTGGGGTCCAACTTTGGCAGGACCAAGGGCTTCCCCTTCCCCTGGTGCCCCAACAAGGCTATTCTCTGCTACATAGGCAGTTGGAGCCCAGGGTCAGTCCATGTGTAGTCTTTTGGTAGTGCTTAGTCCCTGGAAGCTCTGGTTGGTTGGCATTGTTGTTTTTATGGGGTTGCAAGCTCCTTCAGCTCTTTCAATCCTTCCTCAAATTCCCCCCAAGGGCTCCTATTCTCAGTTCAGTGGTTTGCTGCTAGCATTGACCTCTGTGTTGGACATGCTCTGGATGTGTCTCTCAGGAGAGATCTATATCTGGTCGTTTTCAGCATGCATTTTCTAGTTTCATCAATCTTATCTAGTTTTGGTGGCTGTATATATGTGGGCTGCATGTGTGTTAGGCTCTGAATGGCCATTCCTTGAGTTGCTGCTCTAAACTTTGCTTCCATATCCCCTCCTATGGATATTTTTTTCCCTTTTAAGAAGGAGTGGGAGCATCTGCATTTTGTTCATCCTTCTTCCTGAGCTTCATGAGGTCTGTGGATTGCGTCTTGGGTAATTTGAGCTTTTTGGCTAATATCCACTTACCAATGAGTACATACCAAGTGTGTTTTTCTGTGATTTTGTAACCTCACTCAGGATGATATTTTCTAGTTCATTCCATTTGCCTATGAATTTCATGAAGTCATTGTTTTTTTTTGTTTTTTTGTTTTTTTTTTTTGGAGCTGGGGACCGAACCCAGGGCCTCCTGCTTGCTAGGCAAGCGCTCTACTGCTGAGCTAAATCCCCAACCCCGAAGTCATTGTTTTTGATAGCTGAGTAGTACTCCAATGTGTAGATGTACCACAATTTTTTTAATCCATTCCTCTGTTGAAGGGCATCTGGGTCCTTTCCAGCTTCTGGCTATTATAAATAAGGCTGCTATGAACATAGTGGAGCATGTGTTTTTGTTATATGTTGGAGCATCCTTTGGGTATATGCCCAAGAGAGGTATAGCTGGGTCCTCAGGTAGTTCAATGTCCAATTTTCTGAGGAACCTCCAGACTGATTTCCAGAGTGGTTGTACCAGTTTGCAATCCCACCAACAATGGAGCAGTGTTCCTCTCTCTCTACATCCTTGCCAGCATCTGCTGTTACCTGAGCTTTTTATCTTAGCCATTCTGACTGGTGTGAGGTGGAATCTCAGGGTTGTTTGGATTTGCATTTCCCTGATGACTAAGGATGTTGAATATTTCTTTAGGTGGTTTTTGGCCATTCGATAATCCTCTGCTGAGAATGTTTAGTTTAGCTCTGTACCCCATTTCTTAATAGGGTTATTTGGTTCTCTGGAGTCTAACTTCTTGAGTTCTTTGTATATTTTGGATATTAGTCCTCTATCAGATGTAGGACTGGTAAAGATCTTTTCCCAATCTGTTGGTTGCCGTTTTGTCCTAATGAAAGTGTCTTTTGCTTTACAAAAGCTTTGCAGTTTTATGAGGTCCCATTTGTTGATTCTTGATCTTAGAGCATAAGCCATTGGTGTTTTGTTCATGTGTTCGAGACTCTTCCCCACTTTTTCTTCTATTAGTTTGAGTGTATCTGGTTTGATGTGGAGGTCCTTGATCCACTTGGACTTAAGCTTTGTACATGGTGATAAGAATGGATCGACTTTAGGCTCAGAATTCTTGGCATGAGCATTTGAAGGTAAGAGGAAGGAAATCTCCTGAGGTGTGCTCGTTAAACTGAAGCCTTGGTCACATGGGAGTATAGAGATGCATATGTCCCCAGTGTGTGAAAACTATTGTGGCTATCATTCCCTCAAAGAATGCAGCTCCTGGAAAGTTCTTTTAGATTTTGTTTGCTTTTGGTTTTACTTATGAAGAACAAGATCAATCATAAAGTTTATTCACACTGGTAGAATTCTGGGTATTGTATCAGTTGGTGTCTTGGTTAATGATCTGAATCTCTGTCTCTCTGTCTCTGTCTCTCTGTCTCACTCTGTCTGTCTCTGTCTCTGTCTCTCTGTGTCTCTGTCTCTGTCTCTCTGTCTCTGTCTCTGTCTCTCTGTCTCTCTGTCTCTCTGTCTCTCTCTCTCTCTGTCTCTCTCTCTCTCTCTCTCTCTCTCTCTCTCTGTCTTCATATGTATACATGTGTGCCCATGCATGCGTGCCCTGGCTTACATGCACATGGATGCTAAAGGACAGCTTCAGCTATGATTCCTTCAATGCTGTTCCTCTTGTTTTTCTTCAGACTCACTGGTATGAAACTCATCAAAGAGGTTAGGCTCAGTGACCAGAGCCCTAGGCATCTATCTATCTATCTATCTATCTATCTATCTATCTATCTATCTATCTATCTACCTATCTATCTATCTATCTATCTATCTATCTATCTATCTATCTATCTATCTATCTAAGTGCAATGGATGGCGGTTTAATAAAAAACTCAGTACTAGTCAAAATATAAGGAATAAATATTAGTAGAGTCCTTCCTTAGCCATAAATGAACATCTGTATAACACCCCTTTTGCATGATTCAGAGACCACTGTGGAAGAAGGGAAGTAATATTGTCAGGTTCAGAGGTCAGAGAGTACCACAAGTCTAACAATGACTTCTGGACCTAAAAATACTGCTTCACCGATAAACTCACAACATCTGTGGTTGCCTGTATAAAATGCACACAAGTTAAAGCCAATAAATTCTGCAACAGAGAGCAATGTTACTTTTATTTTTCAAGACAAGGTTTCTCTGTGTAGTCCTGGTTGACCTGGAACTTGCTCTATAGACCAGGGTGAGTTCGAACTCAGAGATCTGCCTCCCTCTGCTTACTGAGTGCTGGGATTAAATGAGTGTGCTACCACTACTCATCTTCTATTGCAGAAATTTTAACTCTTTTCACTTGTATTTTCCTTTGCCATAAAAAGGGTCTCCCACATTTGGTCCTACTTCATGTCTGACTTTGATAGCAAGTTCCCAGTCTTCTCTGACAATGGCTTTAGCAGTGCATAATTTCTATGACAATTAGAGGCAAACTTATTGCAAGGAAGAGAAGAGATAGAATAGAGTTCAAAGGGCATGAGTCATGCCTGACTGACAGGGATACACCAACTCCTTCTCTGTAGGGCACTGTCTTTGCGCCTATGTCCTTCCTGTTTAAATATCAGCTTGAGGAAGCATCTTACAGATGCTTTTATGAAGGTTTTAGAAGAGCAAGATGTTTTATGCTTCTCTTTTGTACTTTCGCTCAGGTTGTAGTGTGTATGTGGATAACACAGAAGATGGCTTAGGCTAGCGACCACTGGTTTAAGTGTTCCTGACACTGCTGTACATTTGTTTGAACTGTACTGGATTAACTACAGGTTTCTTTTGGGCTTTAACATTGTATAACTTCAGTGTTTTTTGATTCCTATACTTAAGATATGGTACTTTAAAATCAACCAATATGTATGTGCGTGTGTATGTATGCATGCATGTATGTATGTATCATATATCTGTCTATTTGTCTGTCTGTCTATCATTATCTTCTATTTATATATCATCTATCTAATCTTTTATGTGTATCTATTATCTGTGTAATTATCTATTTGTTTGTGGAAGGCAGATTGATGATAGCTTATATATCTTATTCCAAAAATTATGTCTCATAATATCCAGAAACTATGACTTTGTTACCTTTCAGTCAAAATAGCGTCACATTATAATGAAACTAGGCATATTAAAATGAGAAAAATGTACTAGATTATTAACCGAGACCACTATAATCACAAGGTGGTTATAAAAGGACAGCAGGAGAGGCAGAATCACAGAAGCAGCATAAATTGTGGTCAGGTGCTTTGAAGATAGGGGATGGCAATGGGAGGAATCATGACTCAAGGAACCTGTTCCCCGCAAAGACAAAGCAAGACTTTGAAGGTCCTGTGGTTCTGTTGGCTCCTTGATATTTGCTCGAAAGAGACTTTGACTCCAGCCTTGTAAAATACTGTTTGTTTCTCTAGGACATTAAGCTTATAGTTAGTTACTGTAATGAAATTAATCAATATGCTGTTTAAAACCTTTATCCATGAAAGCTTACCAGTCATAAATCCTGTATTGGTCTTTCTAATTTCATACTCTTTACCAAATAAAATGGGATATAAAATCAGTCACAGTCAATAAATAGTTAACAAGCTCACATAAAGTCATAAATTCTGTTATTTGGATTAAGTACCAGGTTCATTATTTTTCTTTTTTTCCCCCTCCATCTTTATTAACTTGGGTATTTCTTATTTATATTTCAATTGTTATTCCATTTCCCGGTTTCCAGGTCAACATCCCCCTAACCTCTCCCCCTCACCTTCTATATCAGTGTTCCCCTCCTCATTCTCCCCCCATTACCGCCCTCCCCCCAATAATCCCATTCACTGGGGGTTCAGTCTTGGCAGGACCAAGGGCTTCCCCTTCCACTGGTGCTCTTACTAGACTATTCATTGCTACCTATGAGGTTGGAGCCCAGGGTCAGTCCATGTATAGTCTTTAGGTAGTGGCTTAGTCCCTGGAAGCTCTGGTTGCTTGGCATTGTTGTTCACATGGGGTCTCAAATCCCTTCAAGCTCTTTCAGTCCTTTCTCTGATTCCTTCAACGGGGGTCCTGTTCTCAGTTCAGTGGTTTGCTGCTGGCACTCGCCTCTGTATTTGCTGTATTCTGGCTGTGTCTCTCAGGAGAGATCTACATCTGATTCCTGTCAGCGTGCACTTCTTTGCTTCATCCATCTTATCTAGCTTGGTGGCTGTATATGTATGGGCCACATGTGGGGCAGGCTCTGAATGGGTGTTCCTTCTGCCTCTGTTCTAAACTTTACCTCCTAGTGGCCTTAGGCAGGACATACTATGCTGTGACTCAACGTTTCCCTTTTGAAGTTAAGATATTAAGAGTTCTTGTCTTAAAGCATTAAAGGTTTGCCAACTCCTTAAAACGCACACAATTCTAATATCCCAGAATGCTCTACACTAATTACTTCTATCATGTGCAATATGAAAATCAGAGAATGAATGAATTTAGCTGAAGTTGGGACCATTATCAGTCACACAGTCCAAAAGACAGAAGAGTTAAATACAGAAGCCCAAGGGAGAGCTGGGGATGAGGGATCTGCCCGAGGCTAGGTTCAGTTTTCTGAACTTTTGAATTTTCAGTGGCTTTGTTTTCAGTTCTCATTCTATTCTGGGAATTCCACAGAGGCTGATATCACTTCTCTTCCCCGTGCTTCATGAAAGCATGAGTTAGAATGAGGTACTGCAGCCCCTAAAGCAGGATTTTATCTCCTCCAAATGCACAGAAGGAAAATTGGTTACGTTTACCTGATTATTCAAACATTTCCCTTGGCGTGGAAAATTAAGGACATTCTCATTTATCATTGTTTGATTATTTGGGGGGATGAAAAGAAAGGACTCTTGATATATCTATATATCAACATTATATATATACGTATATATGTGTATATATATGTATATATATGATTTATGTATTTACATCCCACATGCTGCCCCTCCTGGTCCCCTTTCACAGGGTTTCTCCTCCCATCACTGCTCCCCTTTGCCTCTGAGAGAGTGGCTGCCCTTCCTATCCCCCCACCCTGGTGCATCAGCCTCTACAGGATTTGGCACATTCTCTCCCACTGAGATCAGACAAGGAAGCCCTCTGCTGTATGTGTGCTGAGGGCTTTGATTTTAAGAAAAGTATAACATGTGAAAATGGTTAGCATGGGACATCTTAGCCATTTATTCCGATGCTATTATTGTCCAGTGTTTTCTTCTGGGTTTGTGAATTGCATATTTCAAAGGATGAGAAGAAAATAGACTTTAAGAAACATCTCTGTTCGTAGATGCACCTGATTGATTTGCTGTCTGGCTTCTGTTGTCTGAGAGCTCAGCGTTTGGGGACTGGATGCTACCGCATGTCATTATCTTGGCACTTCCCTTGATACAGATTTTATCTGTGGAGATGAGAAAATATCAAGCACCAATCAATAGTGCTCACAAATATCCCAACAGAGGAGAGATTATTCAAATGGGAAGAGGGGCTTTAGAGGAACATTGTTTCCTCTAAAAAAGAGGTTTTAGATTTAGACAGCGGTCTCTCCCCTAGGAGAGGATTGAGCTATAATGACACTGGCATGCTTGCAATGTTTTATAATTCATAATGTATGATCCGGTGCATTTTACATAGGACATCACAGTTCCCTGGTGGCTAGATTATTGTGACCCCCATATTAGAGATGAGAAACCCTAATCCCAGAAAAGTCAGCTGTCTGTCACACTCATATGGCTGCCCCATTAGAGTTCTCCAGAGGAACAACAGTGCATCTGTCGGTGCTTTGTCAGCCTGACCCAACTGGACTCACTTGGGAGGTAGAAACCTCAGCTGTGAAGATGACCGACAGCGCCAGAAAACAGGCTGAGCAAGCCATGAGGAGCAGGCCAGTATGCAGCACCTTTCCACGGCCTCTGTGTCAGCTCTTCTGGCCTTAAGCTCCTGCCTTGTCTTGGATGCTGGAATAAAAGCTACACGGTGAATAAACCTTTTCTTCTCCAAATTGCTTTTGCTCATGGTATTTTACCATGTGTCTAACTAAGACACAGCCATTGTCTATCTCTGTACAGAAAGGTATTTATGTCTAGCAAGGGATTTTTATATGATGTTGGCCTTGGACTTAGGGGGGTTGTGAAGTCTTACTATTTAACTTTTGGCCAAGTTGGAGACCCAGGAAAACCTCAATATAGTTTAAAGCAACTGTAATTTTCTATAACCTTCAGAACAAAAAAAGGAAAAAACAGAAGGGAAAAAGAGGGTGGATGTCAAGTAGCCAGCTAGAGAGCACAGGGCCAGCCTTGCTCTACCTCTCTGCCTTGCTCTGCCCCACCCCCCACCCACAGACATCATGGTGTCTGACTACATTCTTTTGTATATTCTTTTAAATTCAAATGCAAATTTCCTCTAAAAACATCTTTGTGTACAGACCCAGAAACAACTTGACCAATTAGGTTTCCGAGTAGCCCCTGGACAAGAATGCTATGATCATAGCTGCCAAGTATCAAAGCTGTGGTTGAGATGGGTTGCTCGGTGCAAGCATTTTTGTCCTGAAACAAAAGTTTGAGCATGGTACGGTGGCTCATTCCCGTATCCAGCACTTGGGAGGCTGAAAAAGGAAAGAAGGTACACAGTGAGGCTTTGTCTCAGAAACAGAAAAACTTGTTCCAACCAATTAGACTGCGTAGGTCTGCTTTTTTCTCAAATGTGAATGAGTGTGTGGGGTAGCCTTGATATCACATGATGAATGCCAATCTAAAGGCCGTCGTGGACAGTGCCAGCAATCGGAATTGTCTGGATACAGAGGAATAGGAGGAAAGGCAGTGGCGGGAAGAGGCAAGCGCCCTTTAAAGGGGAGGCTGGAACAAGCTTCCATTACTGCTTTGAGCTAGAACATTCCTGCTGCCATGTTCTTTGGGTTTTTCAAAAGATTAAAATCCAGGTTTCCACCTGAAACCTTGAGCTGGCTTAGTGCTGAATGCCAGAGAGACACTGCCTGCCCCGCAGGCACCAGCTTTCTGATGGGGTAGGGAGGCTTCTTTATCCACATAGTCAGTCAGACGTGCTGCAAGATCAGCGGTGTCTCGGGAGGGCTCTCTCTGAACGGTCATTTTAATTTTGGTGAGTAGGACAGTATTGACTTCTCAGTTAATGTCTCGTTTAGCAGTCAATCTGAACAGATCAACAATTTCTTGGGAGGTCATTAACGTTTTTCTTGTACAGTCTTGGGACATTAACGAACCAGAAAGTTCCCTTTATAGAAATATTCACCTGTGGAGTGTGCTTGCTCGTTCATTCATATCCGCAAAGTTGGGCGCTGAGAAAAGGAGGGTTTTTGTGACATTTGATAAATATTTCTGACTTGACTATTTGCACATGCCTAAAAATATATGAATAACAGTTGCCCTCAGTAGGAGGTTTGGTTTGTAATCCTTGCACAACAGTGTAAAAGCCCGCCATTGAAGTGCATATTGATGTGTAACTTTACTTGTGACCTTTAGCTTATGGAAGAGTGATGAAGCTGATACGTCAATGGCATTTTATATTAGCAATGACATTTTCAACACAACACATCTTTTGCTGAGTGTTTGTTAGATACTAGGTTTTTGTTATTTCCCATTTGTCAAAGAGTCTTACCTCACAAATGATTATACGGTAGCACTTAAGGTCCTAATTTTACAAGTAAGGGACTTACAATGTTTGAGTATATTTAAGTTAAGATCATTTAGTTGCTGAGAGGGAAATGAACAAAATCTGTCTAAATTATAGGAAAGTATAGAAATTATTATTATGCACCTACTATGTACCAGATTGTGTCACAGGTTCTTAGTTCTTAGGAAAAACGTGAGTCCCTGATTTAGTAGAAGTATAGTTTATTTGTAGGTCCTGGTAGGGAGCAGATAGTGTGCACTCTATAATATTCCCTAGTCCTGCCTATTTTAAAGGAAAAGATTGGGTAAGAGGACAGAGGGGCTTTGTTAATGGTGTAAGGAGGAATGGTTGCCTGGCTGGCGGTGGTGATGTTGCCTGAGGTTGTTGATGTTGTTGAGGTGGTGACATTTAACGGAGGATTAAAAGTGGAGGGAGAAGCAAGCACTACCAAGGTTGTCCCTTTGACAATCCCATCCTGGTGTAACTTGCTATTCAGTTCTAGAACAGTGTCTTTCTTTGGTTATTTATAACTTGCAGAATCACATAGTATCATGCTCTAGAAAGGGCACACATTCTGCTCTGACCTTAATCCCTTCCCTCTGAGTTACCTGGGTACCTTAAGCCTAGATTTCCTCATCTGTTAAGTCTGGATCTTAACTTTCATCATGTATGGCAATGAACATAAGGCACAGGAAGTCTCCAGAGATGCACTGAAGGCGCAGTAAGCAGGAAGCAGAGCTACAGTTAAATGAACCATTTGTGTCTCACAGAGCAATGTGGAGAAGTTCCCAACGGAGCTCTACACATATACCATTGAGAATTAGGATGAGTGGTTAATTATTCAACACAATTTTAAGATGCGTCTTTTAACATATTGAGCTACAAGTATTTTCAGAGTCTCATGGAGAGGAAAAACGAGCAAGCATCAGATTAAGAATGTTCTGCCACTTGCAGAAGCCATAGCCCTGTTCCATTGCTGGCCTGCTGATTAAAATCTCCAGACTGGCCTGTCAGGTCATCAGGAAATCTGGGTCTGGTCCCAGAGTGCTTTCTGATGCGCTATGTAACTCAAAACTCCTGGCCTACTTGCTTTCAGGAGGAGGACAAAAGATCTCCACACTTTACATATCTCAAGGGAGTCTTTTAAAAAAGACACACACACACACACACACACACACACACACACACACCCCTGAAAATTGTACCCCAGTGTGATATAATTTACTGCTTTATATAGGATGTAATTTATTAAGGAAGCAAAGATTTTAAGTCACGGTCTACCCCATGGGCAATGGAGTCTAACAACAAAGTGTGAGTTAGTAGTCACTTTGGTATGAAAAGGGAAAGGACATAATAGTGAAGTGCTGGGGTTCAGTGGGGTCAGGTTGGGGAGCAGGGGGAGCTCCCAGACTTTGGAAGGGCAATTATCTAGTTCTCTATGCTGACTTAGCTGAATCTGTATTACTCTGTCATCTAATCAGGACCCTCTCTGAAACTAGAATTTAGATTCATGACCTTAGAGAGTACCACATGGAAATTACACTGAGAATTAAATACATGAAAACTTATTGTTAACATTGTGTCTGCCACTGATGTTCAAAGACATTTTAAACATATTATTATCATCATTATTATTATCATTATCATTATTATTTTGTAGTAATATTATTATTGTCTTAAGACTGGAATTCCTGGAGTTAATTAGATCTGGATTCCTTTAGGCCTTGAAGTACACTTGAGCAAGGCTTAGAGGACTGTATCAAGAAGTCTATCCAACCCTGGCTACAACCTAACAGACAGCTACTGTAAACAATCCACCAGGTCCAAGGGCTAAGCCTGTACCCTACTGTTGCCCTGAATGGGATGTGTGGGGACTAAGTCCAAGGGCTGATCCAGTGGAGCGAAGGTTTCAGAATGCCTAACGATGAATAGAGATGCAGATAGCATTTCACAGGGGCTATTGCATGGACAGGGCACACAGGCTGACTCGCAGCCCCTCAGACTCCTTCATACGCATTCCCCCCATTTCTGTCTAGTTGCTACAGATTGTGGGGAAGGCCCCAGGCATCTGCAAGCCTCATCTTTGTAACTCATACAAAGGAGGAGAAGCCCTCCCTTATTGCTCCCTGGGGCTCTTTGAGGTCAGCAGACCTCACAGCAGTGCCTTATCTATGCTGTTCCAGGGTCTTCCATCTTTTCTCTCCTCATGCTATTCCCATGGTAACCCTCTGGGAGGGAGAAAACGGCTAGTGTACCACTGAGAAGCTATTTTTAGATTTCTGGCCAGATGCTTTGACAAATCTGTTGAGGGATAGAAAAATGAATCAAATATAGACAATTTTTTTGTCAACGGAGTTATTATTTAAAATTCATAGAATAAAATTGGAAAAATTCTTCAAAATTCACTCAAAATATTCCTACCTCTAGGCAGGCATACTTCTATATTATACATAATATTCTACTCTAATATATAACCATATTCCCTAGCCTCAATTTATCCCATGTTCATTCAGCCTTTGTTCTCAGACCGAAGGAGCTGGCAGTGAGGTTGAATATAATTATTCAGAATGTGGCCTACATAACTCTGGGCAAGCCATTTGTTTAGATTATGCTACCATTAGCACTGGCTACATTTGTGTGGCACCCATCTTATGCAACTGTGTCACTGGCCTTTCTCCATTTGTCTTTTTGAAGTGTTAATATGATTCAGTGCAACTTGCACCATCGTTTATGCATATCATAGCCCTCTTAGGTTAAAGGCTTTTGAGATTTAGAGTAGCCATAACATGACACGAGCTCTTCAAACGAATCTAGAGGAGTTGAGTAACATGCAATTTCCTTTTCCTTATGTTTTAAGAAAAGACATTTGAGGTGGTTTAAGCATCACAAGCTCCTCCCATCCCATCGAACCAGTAGGCAGTATTTTCCATCGGATTTTTACCTAAACTTATCCTTCCACTATCAACACAAATGTCAGAAATGGACCTCTAAAGCAACCTTAGAGAGCATCCTGTGCAATGTTCTAGCTCCTTAAGCATTAGTCTCAGTGTACCTAGCAAGTTGCAGCACTACATTTACTTTTGTACGCTGTTATTTCAGACTGTAAGCCATATTGCGAAGGAGGACGTCTTTGATTGCATACCATGATACATACCTTGTGCATAGCACTATGTTTGTTTATTCTCATGACTGAAAGGATGACAAACCGTTATTTTAAAAGGATGTAAGCTCAAGTTCTCTATCAGGAGGAGCTGGGAGGTATAACAAATCCTCCCAATCTAATATCCATCGAGCTCAACACCTGTATGTGATAAAGCTTCAAAGAAAACCTACTACAGAAGGCAATATCTTTATCATAGCCAAGACTATACCTGAGAAATTCACAGCTAACACTGCAGTAATTGAGGAAGAAGAAGAAGAGGAAGAGGAAGAGGAGAGGAGGAAGAGGAGGAAGAGGAAGAGGAAGAGGAAGAGGAGGAAGAGGAAGAGGAAGAGGAAGAGGAAGGAGAAGGAGAAGGAGGAGGAGGAGGAGAAAGATAAGGAGGCGGCGGAGGAGTGGGAGGAGGGAAAGGAGGGAGAGGAAGGGGGAGGGGGAGGAGGAGTAAGAAGAATCACAACCACAACCATAACCTCAACAAATGTTTCTTTCCTTAATAAGGTCTTGTATGTGGTGAAGTTGTCCTTTTTGACATCTCTACTTAACACAAAGTTACAGGTCCTGGCACTAGGGATTAAATGAGAACAAAGAGAGAAATGAGAACCTAATTATAAAGGAAAGATCCCCAGAGATCAGAGAAAGGAGAGCTTTGGCCATCCTCTGAAGGCTACATTGTATACAGTGACCCTCCTATCTCCATTTCCATCGCGGTGAATGGGAAGAGGAGCTGCCGACCAAGAGCACCTGCTTAGGTCCTAAGATGCAGTGTGTCTGAATTTAAAATGTAGAAATGATCTGCCTTTGTCATTGGTCACCTTCATTTTCCCCTCTAACATTTTGTGTGTTTTCAATCTTAAACACTTCATAGGGAACTGTAACCACCCACCCCGCCCCCACAACTAGACGTTTTACTGTTCGTGTTATTATTTACTTTCTCTTTTCTCCACCTCTCCTCCTCCACCCTTTCAACCCCCTAACACCAGGAAGGAGAGAGAAAAGGATAGAGGGGAAAGGGGTTATAATATCATTAGACTCTTTCCTGTTGTTTAGGGGCTTTGAGTTTCTTGGGGGCAAGTTTTATCTTCGCCACCAGGACATCTAATTTCTTCTTTTTGTTTCTTTGCACATTGCTACTAGACAAACTTCAAAAACTGCAACCAACAGCATCCAGCCACCAACTGGCCAAATAGCTCCTTCTATGGGAGCTCTAGCATTTGAGAAGTCCCCAGAATTCCAGACACCACACAACTGCAGAAACTATCTGCAGCTGGAAAGCATGCCTTTGCTAGAGCAGGAGGCAAGTCATAGTTTGTTGTGGACAACATGAAGCAGCCCCATATATCCCTCATCTGGGATTAAAACAAAAGCATATTTCCATAATCTTACTAGAGTCTCATTACTCCCCGCTTTTTCTCTTTAACTTTGAACATTGAGTTACCATTTAGTATCTTGCTAGCTGTTTTCATAGTAGCTCTTACTTAATCGTCTCAGCAAAGCAGTTAGAAAATAGTAATGCCACTATTATTACATTTGAGAGATAAGAAAACTGAGGCTTACTAACTCACTTGCTTCCCAAGCACACATAGAGAGCCTGAGTTAGAACCCAAAAATATCTAACTGACAAGGCCATGCTTTCTCTACTCTAGTGGTTTATATTATGACAGAAATTATACATTGAATGCTCCCTAATAGCCCATGTGTTAAAAGCTTGATTTCAAGAGTGGAGCTGTTGGGAAGTAGTAGTATATTTAAAAATAGAGGGCTACAAGGTGGCCTTTTGATCACTGAAGAATGCCCTCAGCGCTGTTATGGTAGAACCATGGCCCTTCTTCCTCCCCTTCACTTCATAAAGCAAGCAGTTTTACTGTACCACACAACCCCACCATAGGCCCATCATAGGCCCAAAGCAATTAAGTCTCTCAGTCCTAGACTGAAACTTCTCATGCTGTGAGCTAAAGTAAGCTTTTCTCCTGATAAGATGAGTTCCTCAGACGTTTGTTATAGCGACAGAAATTTAACATATACCATATTCAGCTTTCAGATAATTGGTCTATGTAAGGTTTATAGAACATTTTTATAATCATTTCTTGTGTATTTTTATTTTATGTGCATTGGTGTTTTGCCTGCATGTGTCTGTGTGAAGGTGTCAGATCTCCTGTAACAGGAGTTACACAGTTGTGAACTTCCTTGAAGATGCTGGGAATTAAACTCGGGTCCTCTGGAAAAGCAGTCAGTGCTCTTAACCCCCGAGCCATCTCTCTAGCTCTTTTGAACCTTTTTAATTTGATAAAACCACTTACAAATCAGATGGTCTCCTAAATTAAGAACTTTAAGCTTATGTGTAAACAATTATGTTTGTCACCTATAACTCAGTGACTTCATCTAATCTTTTAGATGTTACTCTCCCTGTGTTCTCGTTACCTCTGTCCTTTGTTCTACCTTCAGAGTTGTGAAGTCACTCATTCCTTCTAGGCTTCTGAGGTTTTAGCTAACTTGCTATATTTTGTTGGAGAAATGAGTTATCCTATGTCTTGATTTTTTAAATTTTTGATAACTTCATACACGTACACAATGCAATATAATCACACCTCCTCCCAGTCCCCACATATCTCCCCAACAAGAATTTTTCTCATTTTCAGAAGAATCACATCTTGATGATGTGGCCATCCTGGGTTTCTCATATTCCAGTGAGTGGTCCCATAGTCACTCATATGTGAGGAACACTGACTTAGTAGGTCCTTCCTATATCTTTTTCAAACGTGTCCTTTCTTTCTGGGAGGGGAGACCATTACGTTGACATTCTTATGGCTTTAGATTTCTTTACTACTGTTTTTCCATTTGTATCTTAGAACATCCATCCGACTTCTTTGAATCTAAAGTAATGACGCTCTGGCTGGCTGGTTTTAGCACTGAGTTGTCTGGAATGGTTCCTGATCTAATTGTTTTACTTCATGGGAGTTTTAAAAGTCATGTGGGTGCTTTAAACGACCATAGCCCTGTTGTGTTAGTTGGCTTTACATATCAGTGGGATAAAATGTTTAAGATAATTAATTTTATGGACAGGGATCTCAGACAAGTGGCTACGGGCATCTGGTTTCTCAGAAAGCATCGAAAAGATTATTAAATTGAACAGTTGTCACCTTGACTTTGGGTATTGCTTGCCTCTCCTCTGGCATGTCTGAATACTTACTGTATTTTTAGTTCTCCCATCAGTCCCTCTGCCCTCTTGTGCTGGTTTTGATACACTCCCATTCTGCACCACCCAATCCTGACTCCTTGTGACAGAGCCTTTTTGCCGCATGTTAGAGGCACGTCACTCAGAAAGTACGTACATGAGTGCTATGCTGCTTCAGCTTCAAAACCTTCCCATAGTTCAGTGTTTATTAAGTCACAGCAAACTGTGACTCAGAAGTCTAAGGATTTTTCAGTGTTCAAATGTTAGCCATTCATATTCTGTGGCAGTGTCTCATTATCAAGCTTTCAGATTATTTGGCTTTCTCCTTAGTGGATTAGGAGACAATATAGATACTGAACAATATCTCCATAATAAAAAAATCAACTGTTCATTATTTATTAATGATTAATCATCATTAATATTAAACTTATTTCACATGCTAATAAAAAGAAAAGCAACCAAAATGCACCACTTAAGTCATATTATTATTTCTTGCTAAATTTCTTGAAATGTCTCATTGTCTTGAGTTTATTTTTTTTCTGTTTTGTTTTTAAAGTTACCACACAAAGTGACCAGTTTTATTGCTCTTTTTCATTTACACTTTCTCTCTCTCTCTCTCTCTCTCTCTCTCTCTCTCTCTCTCTCCCTCTCTCTCTCTCACACACACACACAGCTATTTTAAGCATTTATTTTGAGTATATATGTACTTATGTGCAGGTTGGATGAGAGCTTGTGAGAGTTGGTTCTCTTTCTACCATGTGGTCCCTGAGATGGAATTCAGGCCACTGGGCTTGTTGGGAGATGCCTGCTAGGCCATCCTACCAGCAGTATTATATTTTATTCTTATTCAAACACAATGTTCTGTCTTCTTCACCACCTCAGCAGCTATTTATGCTTTTATGTCACATATATTCCATCTTCACGTTCTACAATTTCTTTTTCCATATATGTGTAATATACATATTATACATTACATCTAGATTCTGTGATGGAAAACTTCCATTTTTTTTCCATTCTCCTACCAAAGAGTATTCTCCTACTAATGGCCCGAATTCTATCTCGGGGACCACATGGTAGAAAGAGAGAACCAACTTTCACAAGCTCTCATCCAACCTGTACATAGGTGCACATATACTCAAAATAAATGCTTAAAATAGCTGTGTGTGTGTATGTGTGTGTGTGTGTGTGTGTGTGTGTGTGTGCATGTGTGTGTGAGAGAGAGAATGTGTAAATGAAAGAGAGCAATAAAACAGGTATAAAACTGGTCACTTTGTGTGGTAACTTAGAGATGTATGGCTCTATATTTACAAAGTGTTCATTTAACCTTTGTGAGTGTCTTTAATGTATAGACATCTACCCGATGCTGTTAATTCAAACTGTGCACACACAATAGAATCTAAGAAAGTAAAGCAAATATATTTACACTTCAATGCTTTCCTTCCAGCAACCATCAGCTGACCTGGAATTCGACCGGGTAGTGATTTATACAACCTGCCTTCGTGTGGTGAGGACGACCTTTGAGAGATGTGAACTGGTTAGAAAGATCTTCCAAAACCACCGAGTAAAATTTGAAGAGAAAAACATAGCTCTAAATGGTGACTATGGGAAAGAGTTGGATGAACGATGCAGGAGAGTCTCTGAAGCCCCTTCCCTCCCTGTTGTCTTCATTGATGGCCATTATCTTGGGGTAAGTATACTACAGAAGAAAACTGCCCTTGTCATATGTTCCACCTACAAACTGTAGGAAAAGATGACCTGTGGATGGGCACTTGGGCATTTGCTTTAGGCCTCAGGGCTTGGATTCTTATTTCTGTTCCAAACAATGTGCTGCTCAGCTACCTCATCCTTTCAGAATAACCGTGAGATGAAGTCAGTGTGAAATTGCTTTGTTGAATAGCAATACATTCTGGACATGCTCAGTTAACTTCAACTTCTAAAAACTGACCCAAGATAAAATTATGTTTTTAGTGTAAATCAAAAATTCAATATTTATAGGAGAAACATTTGTAAATTTTAATTCTCCATATTCAAATAATCGAATAATTTCTGGCTCAAGGACACAGAGATGACGTGCCCGAAATGAAGTCTGGAGCCAAAATTTTTTCCCATTATTGTTTAATATCATTTTTTTGAGTTTAGCAATATAGCAGTATGACATAGATTCACACAAAGCAATAAGCAGAGAGAACCCAATCTCCAGAAGAGCAACAAATCTGCCTCCTTCTGGCTTTTTGAATAACATTGTAAGTGTCCTTAAATCCCCCTCCTTGATCTCTAAACACACTTGGGTGAAACACCCCAAGATGAGAGGGAAAAAAGCCTAAAGGGATATCCACCACCGAGAGTAGTGTAGCCAGCAAATTCCCTTATCAGATCAATGACCTGCTAACCTTAGACGGATGCTTGGATCTCGGTCATGCTTAGCATCTGATCTTAACGTTTAACATCGAGGGACTGAAGAAAAATAATCTCTATCAGCACAGATGTCTGCTTTGTTCCAGAGAACTTGTGTCTGTTAGACTGACTGCAAGCATAGTCATTAAAGGGAAAGCTAAGTGCCAAGAATCCATGATTACGTAGCTACGGCGACTTGCAACTTTATTTTAATCAGAACCGAAGAAAGCACAGCATTTGGAAAGAGAGGAATTTCGACTTTGAAGTACTGATCCTCTCCCCGTGTGTCTCAGTATACGCTCTTAGGTTCCAGCAAACCGTAATGGTGGCTGTGAGAGTAGTGTTAAGATCAGGACAGTGATGGTGAGACCTTATGTTGCCTCCTCAGCTTTCTGTCTGCCATATGTCTGACCGGTCAATACTCTACTCTCAGCCCTCCATGGCTATTGGATAAGAGGCAACTAATGGACTCAGGCAGCCTTGTTTTCAATATCAGCTCTGAGGAGTAAAAGCTTTTGATCCAAGTAACATAGCTGACCAGGGGAGTCAGTCTGACACTCCAACCTCTTGCTTCGTGTAAGAATCCCTTGAGTAAAGGGATTTAACTATGTCGTAATAGCAGTTAGAATAAGCTTGGTGTGAAGTAGATGCTCCAGTGAACTTAGATTGGCTACACGGACTTACTTCTGCAGCTTCCTTATATCTATTTCTTCCTTCCCTGACTTCCTCCATAAACAAAGGATATGATCTTTTCGGCACCTGGAGAACGTAACATACAAGAATTACAGACTGTGGCTGTGGATGAAGTTGGTAGAGTGCTTGCCTAGTAGGCACAAAGGAGTATACTAGGGTATACCCCACTACTGCATAAACTGGGTATAATGGTTCATATCTGAAATTCTAGCAGTGACACTTGGGAGATAGAAGCAGGAGGCTGCAGAATTTCCAGGCCCTTAATTGCATACTGGGCTTGAGGCCAATCTGGGACTCATAAGACTCCATCTTAAAACACAAGAACAGAAAGCAACAGGCAGCAGAGATAGCTACAAACTGGCTTTTAAGTAAGGAAGCATTCTGATCATGTAAAATATTCCTTACTGCGGAATTCAATTTCAGAGGAACTGGACAGTTAAAGTGAATGGACAGCTTCGAGCATCCTCAGATAGAAGGTGAGCGCCACTCACACGCTGCTCCAGATCCATTCTACTGCATTCAGAATCCAGACTACTTAACTTCTGCTTGCTACTGAGGCGGGGCACCAGGGTGTGAACCTGCTCCGTCATTTGTCTTTCGGTCGGAGGGGCAGAAGGTGACTGCTACAAATGAGGTCAGGGTCCTGGCTCTTTCCCAGCTGAGTCTTCTGTCTGCTCTCTTTCTGTGCTCACTCAGCATCCAGGAGAGAAAGGCCACGGGGGTAACTCTGCTGCTTCTGGATTATAAAGATGCTGCTCTGCACCTGGGAGGAGACAGGTCCTGAGTGACTTGTGTAACCATTCTCCTCCGAACGCAGGCAGCTGACGTTTGAGTCTAGATGAAGAAGCATCAGTAGAATTATATTGCACTAAGATGGTTTTTCTCTGCACGATTCATGGATCTGAAATGGAAGGATGCCCTCTGCTGGGTTTTGGCAGATTATAAAACATTAATTTTTAGGGAGGAAAATTCCTCTGCTGCCCTAGTAAGCTGGTGATTTCCCTAACATCTGTGGTGTTTTAAACAGTCACATAAAACCATTTAAGTTAGCTTGAAATTAGGTGAGTGAGAAGAATCTGGCTGTGGGAATCACACACACACACATATGTATATATATGTGTATATATACGTATATATGTGTGTATATATATACATATACATACATACACACATACATATATATATGTATATATATACATATATATATATATATATATATATATGATGACTTTCTTATAGAAGGGATAAAGAGAATAGTTAGAGAGAGAGACAGGGACAGAAATGGAGAGCCTGTGAGGCAGGCAGAGAGAGCAGGGGAGTAACTGGTAACTTGCTTGCTCATCTACCATCATCACCAAGCTCCAGGCGGGTGTGAATTCCTTGTGTTCTTCCAAGGGAAGTTAGTGAACTCATGAGCACCAGAAGAAGAATCAATAAGAATATTCTTTAATCAGTAACTACTAATAAGCTAACAACCAAAGGTGGAGGCAATGAAACACTTAATAACTTTAGAAAATAAACTTTCATTCTCCGGGGGGGGGTTCTGTAGGGAATTGGGGGTGTATTCTGCTCAGAACTGGCTTAAGCAATTCTTCTGGTGTTTTGGCACCAGCATATAATCTCATAAATAAAGAATATGTTTTATATCTTAGTCATAGGTAACCTTAGATGTCCCACTAAGAAACAGGGTAGAAATCATGATTTATCTGGACCAATAATCACATCTACGATGGAAACCAGCAGACTTCACATTGGAATAAGGCTACAAACAAGAATGAGCATACGAGGCATCATGACAAACAGCCATTGAAGGACCAGAGATCTACAGAGACCTCCTTCACTAGCTGATGCTGAGGCCTCACAGCTGATAGTTCTATATTTACTTAAAGAATGGTGTTGCTCCATGTAAAGCTAAAAGTCATTATTATTGAGCTTAGCTAGTCTGTAGCCTCAGAGTAAGACTCTAGAAACACTTATAAACAGTTCTAAGGATTGCTCTAGAAGCACAACAGCTATGAATATAAAGAAAGTATTCTGGTAGAGCTGTGCAACATGTTTGCGTCTTATGATGTTTTTACAAAAGAGTCAACAAGTTAAACAAAAATACTAGGAAAGAAAAGAATTACAGTGAACTAAGATTAAGTTAGAGTGAATAGAGAATTTCTGTTATGAGCTTAGTGTAGACTAAGTGCGAAGTGTATATACTGTACTGTGCATGGAATCCTAGGCCTTCGTACTCTCCCTCTCACTATTCATGGTCTGAATTCTGCAGAACAACTGTGGTCCTATGAACTCCAGACATGATAAGTAGAGTTGCACTGAAAAAGTTCTTTAAAAGTTTATGTTTTAGTCATCAGTTTGAGAACAAAGCACCCGAATGTTTTTTTCTTTACAAGTTTTTAACGTTAAGATGTAAAAAAGAAAGAAAAAAGATATAATAATCAGGTTCCCTCTCCTTTGTTCCCCCTATAAACTCCCCCTCCCTACTTCACTGCCTTTCAAACTGATGACCATTCTTTGGGGTATTACTATATGTATTCATAAGTATAAAACCATAACCTTCCAAATCTGCTTAGTGTGATGTTTGTACATGATTTCAGGGCTAATGCATTTTTATAGATCCTCTTCCACATTTAATGTCTTTAGAGGAGTAACACTTGCTATCATGTTACAGTTGGCTAATGTAGAGTCAGTATCCTGCTGTGTAGTTCTGTGGATAGACTGTGCAGTCTATACACTGTGTATGGAAAGCCAGTTGCACAGGACAACCTATGAGGCTCCATTACAAGGCATCTCTTGCAATGCATATCTGCTGTTAAGGGCCCCTTGACTTTAATACTTTCCACAAGTTCTGAATGATCTATTATACCACTGATAGCTCCAACCCCAGCCTCATGAACTGCAATGAAGTGTGAATATAGTTTTTATTCATGCAATGCCTTGTGTAGTGTGAATGAGAAGGTAATAATGATAGGATAGAATGAATTTGGCAGTATTATATCACCCACAACATTAATTTCTCCCCCCCCCATCTTTATTAACTTGGGTATTTCTTATTTACATTTCGATTGTTATTCCCTTTCCCGGTTTCCGGGCCAACATCCCCCTAACCTCTCCTCTCCCTTTCTATTTGGGAGTTCCCCTCCCCACCCTCCCCCCATTACTGCCCTCCCCCCAACAATCACGTTCACTGGGGGTTCAGTCTTAGCAGGACCAAGGGTTTCCCCTTCCACTGATGCTCTTACTAGGCTATTCATTGCTACCTATGCAGTTGGAGCCCAGGGTCAGTCTATGTATAGTCTTTGGGTAGTGGCTTAGTCCCTGGAAGCTCTGCTTGGTTGGCATTATTGTTCATATGGTTTCTCAAGACCCTTCAAGCTCTTTCAGTCCTTTCTCTGATTCCTTCAACTGGGGTCCTCTTCTCAGTTCGGTGGTTTGCTGCTGGCATTCGCCTGTGTATTTGCTGTATTCTGGCTGTGTCTTTCAGGAGAGATCTACATCTGGTTCCTGTCAGCCTGTACTTCTTTGCTTCATCCATCTTATCTAGTTTGGTGGTTGTATATGTATGGGCCACATGTGGGGCAGGCTCTGAATGGGTGTTTCTTCTGCCTCTGTTCTAAACTTTGCCTCCCTATTCCCTCCCAAGGGTATTCTTGTTCCCCTTTTAAAGAAGGAGTGAAGCATTCACATTTTGGTCATCCTTCTTGAGTTTCATGTGTTCTGTGCATTTAGGGTAATTCGAGGATTTGGGCTAAGATCCACTTATCAATGAGTGCATACTATGTGTGTTTATCTGTGATTGGGTTACCTCACTCAGGATGATATTTTCCAGTCCCATCCATTTGCCTATGAGTTTCATAAAGTCATTGTTTTTGATAGCTGAGTAATATTCCATTGTGTAGATGTACCACATTTTCTGTATCCATTCCTCTGTTGAAGGGCATCTGGGTTCTTTCCAGCTTCTGGCTATTATAAATAAGGCTGCTATGAACATAGTGGAGCATATGTCTTTGTTATATGTTGGGGCATCTTTTAGGTATATACCCAAGAGAGGTATAGCTGGGTCCTCAGGTAGTTCAATGTCCAATTTTCTGAGGAATTACCAGACTGATTTCCAGAATGGTTGTACCAGTCTGCAATCCTACCAACAATGGAGGAGTGTTCCTCTTTCTCCACATCCTTGCCAGCTGTCACCCAAGTTTTTGATCTTAGCCATTCTGACTGGTGTGAGGTGAAATCTCAGGGTTGTTTTGATTTGCATTTCCCTTATGACTAAAGATGTTGAACATTTCTTTAGGTGTTTCTCAGCCATTTGGCATTCCTCAGCTGTGAATTCTTTGTTTAGCTCTGAACCCCATTTTTTAATAGGGTTATTTGTTTCCCTGCGGTCTAACTCCTTGAGTTCTTTGTATATTTTGGATATGAGCCCTCTATCAGTTGTAGGATTGGTAAAGATCCTTTCCTAATCTGTTGGTTGCCATTTTGTCCTAACAACAGTGTCCTTTGCCTTACAGAAGCTTTGCAGTTTTATGAGATTCCATTTGTCGATTCTTAATCTTAGAGCATAAGCCATTGGTGTCTTGTTCAGGAAATTTTCTCCAGTGCCCATGTGTTCGAGATGCTTCCCTAGTTTTTCTTCTATTAGTTTGAGTGTATCTGTTTTGATGTGGAGGTCCTTGATCCACTTGGACTTTGTACAGGGTGATAAGCTTGGATCAATCTGCATTCGTCTACATGCTGACCTCCAGTTGAACCAGCACCATTTGCTGAAAATGCTATCTTTTTCCCATTTGATGGTTTTGGCTCCTTTGTCAAAAATCAAGTGACCATAGGTGTGTGGGTTCATTTCTGGGTCTTCAATTCTATTCCACTGGTCTATCTGTCCGTCTCTGTACCAATAGTATGCAGTTTTTATCACTATTGCTCTGTAATACTGCTTGAGTTCAGGGATAGTGATTCCCCCAGAAGTCCTTTTATTGTTGAGAATAGTTTTAGCTATCCTGGGTTTTTTGTTATTCCAGATGAATTTGCAAATTGTTCTGTCTAACTCTCTGAAGAATTGGATTGGTATTTTGATGGAGATTGCATTGAATCTGTAGATCGCTTTTGGTAAAATGGCCATTTTTACTATATTAATCCTGCCAATCCATGAATATGGGAGATCTTTCCATCTTCTGAGCTCTTCTTCAATTTCTTTCTTCAGAGGCTTGAAGTTCTTGTTGTACAGATCTTTCACTTGCTTGGTTAAAGTCACACTGAGGCATTTTATATTATTTGGGACTATTATGAAGGGTGTCATTTCCCTAATTTCTTTCTCAGCTTGTTTCTCTTTTGTATAGAGGAAGGCTACTGATTTATTTGAGTTAATTTTATACCCAGCCACTTTGCTGAAGGTGTTTATCAGGTTTAGTAGTTCTCTGGTGGAACTTTTGGGATCACTTAAATATACTATCATATCATCTGCAAATAGTGATATTTTGACTTGTTCTTTTTCCAATCTGTATCCCTTTGACCTCCTTTTGTTGTCTGATTGCTCTGTCTACAACTTCAAGAACTATATTGAATAAGTAGAGAGAGAGTGGGCAGCCTTGTCTAGTCCCTGATTTTAGCGGGATTGCTTCAAGTTTTTCTCCATTTAGTTTAATGTTAGCAACTGGTTTGCTGTATATGGCTTTTACTATGTTTAGGTATGGGCTTTGAATTCCTATTCTTTCCAGGACTTTTATCATGAAAGGGTGTTGAATTTTGTGCTTTTTCTTCTTTAGTTGTATAGCTCTTTTCTCCTATCTGACATCATTTCACTTTTATTTCATGGAATTCTAACACTGCTTTTATAGTGTGAGTTTGTTGTAGATGATTTCTTTTATTTTCCTTGTTAATTAATTTACTTATTCACTTAACATCCTTATCGCAGCCCTTCCCTTCCTTCTGTCCTCCCAGTCACACCTTTACAAGGCCCTTCTCCATCATCCCCTTCCTGTTCTCCTCAGAGAAGAGGAAGCCCCATTGGGTACCACTTTTTCACCTAGGCCCAATTGCATTAGCATATGTTAACTATACAAAGTAATGTGTTTTATTTACATAGCACAGATATGTATTTCATATGTTTGTTCCATAGCAATTTAAACAATCAGTACTAATAATAATGTTTTCAATCTATCATATTTATTGGTTTACTGAAATACATTTAATTTAATAAATTTAATAAATTTATTTATCTATTGTACTGGCTGGTTTTGTGTGTCAACTTGACACAAGCTGGGGTTATCACAGAGAAAGGAGCTTCCCTTGAGGAAGTGCCTCCATGAGATCCAGCTGTAAAGCATTTTCTCAATTAGTGATCAAGGGTGGAAGAGTTCATTTTGGGTGGTGCCATCCCTGGTCTGGTAGTCCTGGCTTCTATAAGAAAGCAAGTTGAGCAAGCCAGGGGAAACAAGGCATTGAACAGCACCCCTCCATGGCCTCTGCATCAGCTCCTACCTCCATATTTCTGCCCTATGTAAATTCTTGTCCTGCCTTTTTTTGGTGATGAACAGCAATGTGAAAGTGTAAGTTGAATAAAACCTTTCCTCCCCAATTTGCTTCTTGGTCATGATGTCTTGTGCAGGAATAGAAACCCTGAATAAGACAGATTGGTACCAGCATAGTGGGGTATTCCTGTGACAACCTGATCATGTTTTGGGGAGAACTGTAAAGGACTTCAGAACTTTGAGCTAGAAGAACCATTTGGATATTAAGAGTTCTGTTGGATGTTATGTAGGAGCTTGGAAGATAATGTTGAGAACAGTGCAGAAGATGGAGGCCTGGCTTGTGAAATTTCAGAGGGAAGATTAAAGACTTACCAGGACTGTTGCTATTTTGATTGTGATGAATCTGTGGTTTTGGTTAGCTGGGGCTAAAGGATCAGCTGTGATTATCAAGATACCAGAACTACTAAAGCAAACCTTTGTATTACTGGAACTGTTGATGTTGGTCAGATGAGCTAAGAAATTTGCAGTGATTAAGAAGAGACCAGCATCATTGAGGTGAAATCTTCTGGGAAGTGTTTTTCTGAGAGCACAAAGAGGCTCTGTTCCAGAGATAGCCAAGGTTGTACCTTGTGATGTGGCTGGACACTTGATAATGTGTAAGAATCACCCAGGTGGTGATTGCTTTGAAGGCATGGAGGGGTCATGAAGAGCAGCTGAGGCTGGGCACTGTAAGAGGCCATGGAAGGCCACTAGTGAAGGTGTAGCCTCAGTTGCAATTGATGACCCAGGACTGAAGGAGTTGTGCAAACGAGTTGAGGCTTGGTAACATGAAGAGAGCCTATGGGAGGCTATTGGTGAAGCTTATTTGCAGTAGAAGATGCAGGGTTTTGGAGATGCCAGTACCATGAGATGAACACAAAGGATAGCGCAGCAGTGGAGAACAGGTAGCTGGAGAGTATGAGACAAGGTGTGTGCTACAAAAGGCAGAGCTGGAGAAGTGACCCAAGCCTTTGGAGGAGCATAGAAGATCATGGGTGGATCCCAGACATTGGACGGTTAGAATTTGATTTTGTTTTTGATTGTGACTATGACCTGATATTTTTTTCTTCTTGAGGTAAGAAAGTATTTTAGTGGAGCCCACAATTCAGAGACTTTGAATTTTGAAAAGACTTTGAATTTGGTCTTCGCCAGTCTTCACTTCGTAGAGAGAAACCAAAGAACTTCTCATAGTATTCTGACTGATTCTTGACGTTTCTGTTGACTCATAAAAATTTGGTGGCGCCTTGCAGTTTCTGCTGGATTGAGCCCCTGTTACTGGTTCATGTTTGGTGTTTGCTATTGGACTGGATACTGCTTACTGATATCCTGACAATGAAGCCTGAAATCACATCAAGGAACTACTTCTAAATAGGTCCCCAACCCCCTTTTTCTATTAACCTTCTTTGTTTGCTACATGTGGTTGGTGACTAGAAAGGGGATTAAAGTGTTTAAGAACCCTAATTAAAGTAGGTTTTGAAAAATCTAAGCCTACACAGTGTTTCTTTAGTGTATTTTCTGTCTCTATCATTTTGCACATTGAAACACATTGTCACAATAGCCCAGGGCATTGTTCCTTTTAATGCTGTAATTCTCTGCATGGCTGGAGACTTGCGGAGTGCCTGGTGGTCTATTTCTTGATACTCTGAAAGCTGTGGGCTTAAGTTGGTGCACTGAATTTGTCCTCAACAAAAAATCTGACACAGATGTGTCTGTTTGAAATTGGGCTGCACATTAATGCCGGCACAGGTCACACCATGTAATAGAGCCCTCAGGCACCAAATCATGTTCTTTTTTTTTTTTTTTTTTTTTTTTTTTTTTTTTTTTTTTTTTTTTATTAACTTGAGTATTTCTTATGTACATTTGGCAACATCCCCTTCCCCTCCCCCCTTCCTTATGGGTGTTCCTCCCCACCTCCCCCATTGCCGCCCTCCCCCAACAGTCTAGTTCACTGGGGGTTCAGTCTTAGCAGGACCAGGGCTTCTCCTTCCACTGGTCCTCTTACTAGGATATTCATTGCTACCTATGAGGTCAGAGTCCAGGGTCAGTCCATGTATAGTCTTTAGGTAGTGGCTTAGTCCCTGGAAGCTCTGGTTGCTTGGCATTGTTGTACATATGGAGTCTCAAGCCCTTCAAGCTCTTCCAGTTCATTCTCTGATTCCTTCAACGGGGGTCCTGTTCTCAGTTCAGTGGTTTGCTGCTGGCATTCGCCTCTGTATTTGCTGTATTCTGGCTGTGTCTCCAGGTTCGATCTACATCCGGCTCCTGTCGGTCTGCACTTCTTTTGCTTCATCCATCTTGTCTAATTGGGTGGCTCTATATGTATGGGCATGGCTCTGAATGGGTGTTCCTTCAGTCTCTGTTTTAATCTTTGCCTCTCTCTTCCCTGCCAAGGGTATTCTTGTTCCCCTTTTAAAGAAGGAGTGAAGCATTCACATTTTGATCATCTGTCTTGAGTTTCATTTGTTCTAGGCCACTAGGGTAATTCAAGCATTTGGGCTAATAGCCACTTATCAGTGAGTGCATACCATGTATGTCTTTCTGTGATTGGGTTAGCTCACTCAGAATGATATTTTCCAGTTCCAACCATTTGCCTACGAATTTCATAAAGTCGTTGTTTTTGATAGCTGAGTAATATTCCATTGTGTAGATGTACCACATTTTCTGTATCCATTCCTCTGTTGAAGGGCATCTGGGTTCTTTCCAGCTTCTGGCTATTATAAATAAGGCTGCGATGAACATAGTGGAGCACGTGTCTTTTTTATATGTTGGGGCATCTTTTTGGGTATATGCCCAAGAGAGGTATAGCTGGATCCTCAGGCAGTTCAATGTCCAATTTTCTGAGAAACCTCCAGACTGATTTCCAGAATGGTTGTACCAGTCTGCAACCCCACCAACAATGGAGGAGTGTTCCTCTTTCTCCGTGATCCTCGCCAGCATTTGCTGTCACCTGAGTTTTTGATCTTAGCCATTCTCACTGGTGTGAGGTGAAATCTCAGGGTTGTTTTGATTTGCATTTCCCTGATGACTAAAGATGTTGAACATTTCTTTAGGTGTTTCTCAGCCATTCGGCATTCCTCAGCTGTGAATTCTTTGTTTAGCTCTGAACCCCATTTTTTAATAGGGTTATTTGTCTCCCTGCGGTCTAACTTTTTGAGTTCTTTGTATATTTTGGATATAAGGCCTCTATCTGTTGTAGGATTGGTAAAGATCTTTTCCCAATCTGTTGGTTGCCGTTTTGTACTGACCACAGTGTCCTTTGCCTTACAGAAGCTTTGTAGTTTTATGAGATCCCATTTGTCGATTCTTGATCTTAGAGCATAAGCCATTGGTGTTTTGTTCAGGAAATTTTTCCAGTGCCCATGTGTTCCAGATGCTTCCCTAGTTTTTTTTCTTCTATTAGTTTGAGTGTGTCTGGTTTGATGTGGAGGTCCTTGATCCACTTGGACTTAAGCTTTGTACAGGGTGATAAGCATGGATCGATCTGCATTCTTCTACATGTTGACCTCCAGTTGAACCAGCACCATTTGCTGAAAATGCTATCTTTTTTCCATTGGATGGATTTGGCTCCTTTGTCAAAAATCAAGTGACCATAGGTGTGTGGGTTCATTTCTGGGTCTTCAATTCTATTCCATTGGTCTATCTGTCTGTCTCTGTACCAATACCATGCAGTTTTTATCACTATTGCTCTGTAATACTGCTTGAGTTCAGGGATAGTGATTCCCCCTGAAGTCCTTTTATTGTTGAGCATAGTTTTAGCTATCCTGGGTTTTTTGTTATTCCAGATGAATTTGCAAATTGTTCTGTCTAACTCTTTGAAGAATTGGATTGGTATTTTGATGGGGATTGCATTGAATCTGTAGATCGCTTTTGGCAGAATGGCCATTTTTACTATATTAATCCTGCCAATCCATGAGCATGGGAGATCTTTCCATCTTCTGAGATCTTCAATTTCTTTCTTCAGAGGCTTGAAGTTCTTATCATACAGATCTTTCACTTGCTTGGTTAAAGTGACACCGAGGTATTTTATATTATCTGAGACTATTATGAAGGGTGTCGCTTCCCTAATTTCTTTCTCGGCTTGTTTTTTTTTTGTAGAGGAAGGCTACTGATTTATTTGAGTTAATTTTATACCCAGCCACTTTGTTGAAGTTGTTTATCAGCTTTAGTAGTTCTCTGGTGGAACTTTTGGGATCACTTAAATATACTATCATATCATCTGCAAATAGTGATATTTTGACTTCTTCTTTTCCGATCTGTATCCCTTGACCTCCTTTTTTTGTTGTCTGATTGCTCTGGCTAGAACTTCAAGAACTATATTGAATAAGTAGGAGAGAGGCAGCCTTGTTCTAGTCCCTGATTTTAGTGGGATTGCTTCAAGTTTCTCTCCATTTATTTTAATGTTAGCCACTGGTTTGCTGTATATGGCTTTTTACTATGTTTAGGTATGGGCCTTGGATTCCTATTCTTTCCAGGACTTTTATCATGAAGGGGTGTTGAATTTTGTCAAATGCTTTCTCAGCATCTAATGAAATGATCATGTGGTTTTGTTCTTTCAGTTTGTTTATATAATGGATCACGTTGATGGTTTTCCAGATATTAAACCATCCCTGCATGCCTGGGATGAAGTTTACTTGATCATGGTGGATGATTGTTTTGATGTGCTCTTGGATTCGGTTTGCCAGAATTTTGTTGAGTATTTTAAGGTCGATGTTCATAAGGGAAATTGGTCTGAAGTTCTCTTCTTTGTTGGGTCTTTTTGTGGTTTAGGTATAAGAGTAATTGTGGCTTCATAGAAGGAGTTCGTAGTGCTCCATCTGTTTCAATTTTGTGGAATAGTTTGATAATATTGGTATGAGGTCTTCTATGAAGGTCTGATAGAATTCTGCACTAAACCCGTCTGGACCTGGGCTCTTTTTGGTTGGGGAGACCTTTTAATGACTGCTTCTATTTCCTTAGGAGTTATGGGGTTGTTTAACTGGTTTATCTGTTCCTGATTTAACTTCGGTACCTGGTATCTGTCTAGGAAATTGTCCATTTCCTGCAGATTTTCAAGTTTTGTTGAGTATAGGCTTTTATAGTAAGATCTGATGATATTTTGAATTTCCTCTGAATCTGTAGTTATGTCTCCCTTTTCATTTCTGATTTTGTTAATTTGGACACCCTCTCTGTGTCCTCTCGTTAGTCTGGCTAAGGGTTTATCTATCTTGTTGATTTTCTCAAAGAACCAACTTTTGGTTCTGTTGATTCTTTCTATGGTCCTTTTTGTTTCTACTTGGTTGATTTCGGCTCTGAGTTTGATTATTTCCTGCCTTCTACTCCTCCTGGGTGTATTTGCTTCTTTTTGTTCTAGAGCTTTTAGGTGTGCTGTCAAGCTGCTGACATATGCTCTTTCCTGTTTCTTTCTGCAGGCACTCAGCGCTATGAGTTTTCCTCTTAGCACAGCTTTCATCGTGTCCCATAAGTTTGGGTATGTTGTACCTTCATTTTCATTAAATTCTAAGAAGTTTTTAATTTCTTTCTTTATTTCTTCCTTGACCAGGTTATCATTGAGTAGAGCATTGTTCAATTTCCACGTATATGTGGGGCATTCTTCCCTTATTGTTATTGAAGACCAGCTTTAGGCCGTGGGTGGTCCGATAGCACGCATGGGATTATTTCTATCTTTCTGTACCTGTTGAGGCCTGTTTTTGACCAATTATATGGTCAATTTTGGAGAAAGTACCATGAGGAGCTGAGAAGAAGGTATATCCTTTGGCATTAGGGTAGAACGTTCTATAAATATCCGTTAAGTCCATTTGGCTCATGACTTCTCTTAGTCTGTCTACGTCTCTGTTTAATTTCTGTTTCCATGATCTGTCCATTGATGAGAGTGGGGTGTTGAAGTCTCCTACTATTATTGTGTGAGGTGCAATGTGTGTTTTGAGCTTTAGTAAGGTTTCTTTTACGTATGTAGGTGCCCTTGTATTTGGGGCATAGATATTTAGGATTGAGAGTTCATCTTGGTGGATTTTTCCTTTGATAAATATAAAGTGTCCTTCCTTATCTTTTTTGATGACTTTTAGTTGAAAATTGACTTTATTTGATATTAGAATGGCTACTCCAGCTTGCTTCTTCCGACCATTTGCCTGGAAAGTTGTTTTCCAGCCTTTCACTCTGAGGTAGTGTCTGTCTTTGTCTCTGAGGTGTGTTTCCTGTAGGCAGCAGAATGCAGGGTCCTCGTTGCGTATCCAGTTTGTTAATCTATGTCTTTTTATTGGGGAGTTGAGGCCATTGATGTTGAGAGTTATTAAGGAATAGTGATTATTGCTTCCTGTTATATTCATACGTGGATGTGTTATGTTTGTGTGCTTTTCTTCTCTTTGTTTTGTTGCCAAAACGATTAGTTTTTGCCTCTTCTTGGGTATAGCTTGCCTCCTTATGTTGGGCTTTACCATTTATTATCCTTTGTAGTGCTGGATTTGTAGAAAGATATTGTGTAAATTTGGTTTTGTCATGGAATATCTTGGTTTCTCCATCTATGTTAATTGAGAGTTTTGCAGGATACAGTAGCCTTTAATTGGCATTTGTGTTCTCTTAGGGTCTGTATGACATCAGTCCAGGATCTTCTGGCCTTCATAGTTTCTGCTAAAAGTCTGGTGTGATTCTGATAGGTCTGCCTTTATATGTTACTTGACCTTTTTTCCCTTACTGCTTTTAATATTCTTTTTTTCCTTATTTTGTGTTTGGTGTTTTGACTATTATGTGACGGAGGTGTTTCTTTTCTGGTCCAATCTATTTGGAGTTCTGTAGGCTTCTTGTATGCCTATGGGCATTCTTTTTTAGGTTAGGAAGTTTTTCTATGATTTTGTTGAAGATATGTACTGGTCCTTTGAGCTGGGAGTCTTCACTCTCTTCTATACCTATTATCCTTAGGTTTGATCTTCTCATTGAGTCCTGGATTTCCTGTATGTTTTGGACCAGTAGCTTTTTCCGCTTTACATTATCTTTGACAGTTGAGTCAATGATTTCTATGGAATCTTCTGCTCCTGAGATTCTCTCTTCCATCTCTTGTATTCTGTTGGTAAAGCTTGTATCTACAGCTCCTTGTCTCTTCTTTTGGTTTTCTATATCCAGGGTTGTTTCCATGTGTTCTTTCTTGATTGCTTCTATTTCCATTTTTAATTCCTTCCACTGTTTGATTGTGTTTTCCTTTAATTCTTTCAGGGATTTTTGTCTCCTCTGTATGGGCTTCTACTTGTTTATTTATGTTTTCCTGGAATTCTTTTCATGCATTTTTTTGGATTCCTCTCTGTAGGCTTCTACTTGTTCTCTAAGGAGTTCATCATGTCTTTCTTGAAGTTCTCCAGCATCATGATCAAATATGATTTTGAATCTAGATCTTGCTTTTCTGGTGTGTTTGGATATTCCATGTTTGTTTTGATGGGAGAATTGGGCTCCGATGGTGCCATGTAGTCTTGGTTTCTGTTGCTTGGGTTCCTGCGCTTGCCTCTCGCCGTCAAATTATCTCTAGTGTTACTTTGTTCTGCTATTTCTGACAGTGGCTAAACTGTCCTATAGGCCTGTGTGTAAGGAGTGCTGTAGACCTGTTTTCCTCCCTTTCAGTCAGTTATGGGGACAGAGTGTTCTGCTTTCGGGCTGTAGTTTTTCCTTTCTTCAGGTTTTCAGCTGTTCTTGTGGACCTGTGCCTTGAGTTCACCAGGCAAGTCACTTGCAGCAGATAAGTTAGTCTTACCTGTGGCCCGAGGCTCGAGTTCGGCTCTGGGTTCTGCCCACGGGCTCTCCGCATGTGGCAGCGACAGGGAAGATCTCGCGCCCTCCCGGGAGCCTCAAGTAGCACCAGGGTTCCAGATGGCCTCGGTGTTTTCCTCTGAATCAGCAATGTGTAGAGAGAAAAGTCTCTTCTGGTTTCGCAGGCGTGTCTGCCTCTCTGAAGGTTTAGCTCTCCCTCCCACGGGATTTGGGTGCAGAGAACTGTTTATCCGGTCTGTTTCCTTCAGGATCCGGCGGTCAAAATCATGTGCTTCTTAATTTAGATATTAGTTACTATTTTCAATCTTGCCGGAGAATAAATGAACTTTTGTATTTTCAGTGTTATCTTAGACTCAAAATTTTATGCAAAATGTGCCAGATACTTTTCTTTCATTAAATTCAAGATATGAGTAAGGAAACCAATAGGGAAAATTTCCTAGGCATCCATTTCCAATCAAACTTGAAGTCAGTATTTCTTTTTTTCTTTTAACAGAAAATTTTATTACTTCTTCAGTCACACTGAAGTCAGTATTTCAATGAAGAAAAGTGTTATTGGTTAGAAGCTCAATTTGGGCTCTAATGAGCCAAGATTTAGAGCCTTCTCAGCCACCAGAGGGCTCTCTCACAACGTAAGAGGCACTACATATACAAGAAAACAGAAATTGGATAAATCATTTGTAATACATCTTTCTTTAGACCCAAATAAAAAATAAATGTATCAAATATATGAATTACAATTAAATGTCAAATCCAGACTTATTTTTAAGAAAAAGGTCAGACTAGAAAGAACAGTTTTAAACTATTTAAAACCTTTACAAAAATAGTAAATATTTTGTAACCTGGGGCTTCATTCTGGGTCCAACATTTATACCATTCATTTATCTTCTGATTGGCCATTTAAGGAAAGTGTGTGTGTTGACTCAGAGAGTATCTAGCCATTAGGACTCTTGTAAAAAGATAGTTGGTACTGGGATATTATCCATGATTAATACAATTGAGCCAATATCTTACACAGGGATTTAACAAACTGCAATTGGTAAGTCCAGGTATGATTGGCTTGCACTGTGTTGTAGTTTTGCTTTGCTTTTAATCACATCTTGCTCTCCCCAGTTTGAGCTCAACCAAAAATACCTCTCTCTAAAAAAACAAAACAACAAAAACAAACTTAAAACCTGGTCATATGTCTTATCTGGGTAGTATCAGATAAGAGGGATTAATGCAACGAGTAAAACGGAGTGTACCAACTGGTCAACCACAAGAGCAGAGGAGTCCATGGGCTCCTTGTGGGGCTTCTTCTTTAAGTGGGACCTTGTAAGAAACCTGCAGGGGCTGGTCTTCATGCTCTCCAGAGCTCAGTGTGTGCATCCATTCGTTTTGACAATCAGCTCTTCTTCCTGATTCATCTTGCCCATTGGAGGCATTAAAGAGACTGGAGGAGAAGTTTTTCTTTCAAATTAATCTCTGTGGTACCCTAATAGCTCCTTCCTTCTTTCCTTTGAGGGCCATGATGAAAGTGAAAGGGATTTCAAATCCCCCTCCCCAAATGTAAACCTCATCTTCCATTCTACGTATTTTATTGTATGCTACATTTTCCCCCTTGAAAGACTAAAAGTAAACAAAAACATTCAGTGGAGTAACTTGGAGAAAACCACTAATCCAAATGTCTGAGCCTATTTCTGGCAATCTTACGTTATTTGAGTCTCTCTGGCACGTGGTAACCCTCTGTATGGAGTGTCTATATTTAGTAGAACATATTTCTTTTTTCACAGTCTGCCCTGTACCTTAACATTATTTTGAAAGCCTAGAATGAACACACTAGCTACTGAGTGAATAGTGAGCTTTTTGGTGTATACAGCACTGTGAAATGTTCTAGGTAGTCCAAGGACTGAAACACACAGGTCCTCTAATCCAAGCTAAAGATTAAAAGAGCACGTAGTGCTAGGGTGATGAACACATACTGCCTCATTTGATGCTTTTCTACTATTGTAAGGACTAAATTAATGATAGCACTAAGTCTATTTAGAAAGAGGAAGGAGGGATACATACTTTAATTAGGAACATTAAGGGAGATTTGAAGAAAGAGGTAGCATTTGAACTGTGCGTTTGGAACATGCATAAAATTATAATGAGTGGGTGGAAATGTGTTCCTGGTTCTCCGCTATTAATTTTCCTAGCATGAACTTTCAGCAGAGAATAATGATCGCTGTGCCTGATTAATAAAGATCTGTGGTTCTCTCTAACTAGGTACTGGGAAATATCTAGGCAATGTAATATCTAAGATGGAAGATTTCTAGCAATTCAGTGATTTTTTTTCTGGAGTCCCTTTTCATTCCCACTTTGGGATCACGAGATATCTCACATTCATTGGAGTGTGCTGTGCTCTGGAGCTTGAAAAGAGCTGGGAGTGAACTTCAGCCTTCAGATTTTCCCTTGAGTGATCTCAGAGAGTGTGTGAGGCAGGGACCTGGGGACCAGGAGACCTACAGTCTTCTTAGCAGTGTGATGTTCATTGAGAATCTGCCTTCCACTATCTATCGAGCTCTGTCACTGGAGGAAATAGGACAAGACCTACATTCCATGATTTTTATAAGTCGGAATAAAAAAATAAGTCAATTCCCTTCTCTCACTGACAAGCACTGATGCAGAAAACAGATTCCTCATCATTTTCTAGACAAAGGGTACAATAAAAATGACAATAAGCTCTGTTGTGAAGATTGCCACATTCAGTTGCTCTAGGGACAACAAGACAGGTTAAAGAGCAATTTTTCACTGTAATCTTTCAGGGTCATTAAATGTTTTAAAAAATAGCTTGCACGAGTAAAATTATTAGCGCAATATAAACACAATAAAATGTTTAGTTACATTTCTGTCAAAGAATTGACCAGAGCCATGAGATGAGAGAGAGAGAGAGAGAGAGAGAGAGAGAGAGAGAGAGAGAGAGAGAGAGAGACTAACCATTCTTTCAGAAGTCATTGATCTGCAGATAGAGCGAGCCTTCTGTGGGGATGGACTGAGGCATGTGAGTATGTTAGCCTTTGCCTCAGTGTTCACAAAAGAGGCCGTCATGAGCTATCTCTGTTACACGAAGCAGGTAGGCCTTGTTTGTGTACAATCCGTCCAGACTGTGCTAGAAAAATGACACCAGGACATGGACACCCTTACTTCCCATCTGCTGTCTATAGCCTTAAAATGATCTGAGATGATGATGTATTTTCAAACGGTTTTTATAATTTTGAAGGTATATACTTTAAAAGTTATTTGCCTAGGCAATGTGGAATAATCAAGATTGCATTGTGGGTATTTGCACTAGCAGTTTCACCCTTCTTCGTATGATTCTTATGTTAGTAATTTAGGGATATCAGAACAGAATGCCGCAGACTGAGCGGCTTAAACTATAAATCTAGAGGATCAAAGTCCAAGATTAAGATGTCATCATGTTTGGTATCTACTAGGGCCTCTGTGCTCAGCTTACAGATGGCTGACTTCTTGTGGTGTCATACACACTTTCTCTGTCTTTCTTTCCTCTTACAAAGACACTAATGTTATTGGGTTAATTTCTAATTTATGAACTAATGCAGCCCAGTTATCTCCTTACAAGTCCTGTTTTCAGTGACTGGAGAGATGGCTTGATGGGGAAGAGGGTTTAAACTGAGGACCCGAGTTCCCACTTAAAAAATCAGGAATACTCATATGCTCCCTAATTCTGTCTGGGGTTACACACGGTGCTGGCAGCAGAGGCAGGAGGATCACAGGGACTTGCCACCAGCCCAGCTCCTGGCTCACTGAGAGACAATGTCTCAAAAAAAAATAAGGACATAAAGTGATAGGCAGAGCACCTAATGTCCTCCTCCAACCTCTGTATACACACAGGCTCATGCACTCACATACATGTGTGCATAGCGTGTGCGTGCACACGCACACACGCACACACACACACAGACACACATACAGACACAGACAGACAGATGGACACACAATACACACACAGACACAGACAGATAGATGGACACACACCACACACACACACACACACACACACACACACACACCACATCCCTGTCTTCAAATATAATCTGTCCTACTTCATTGGTATGACATACTTGAAGCTGAGGACCTCATGAAGAAAAGTCTATTTAGCTTACAGTTTTAGACGTTCAAAAGCCTGTCACCCACTCAACTCTGGTAAAGGCATATCTGGTGGAGTCATCACTGTGTCCAAAGCACATGTGGAAGTGTTGCATGCCAAGATTAAAAACTAGAGTTTTGTGAGAGGGCAGGCTCTCTCTTTTAATAATGACCCAATTCCTGGGAAGCTAACCTACATCTAATAGACCAGCTCGACTCTCGTGTACAGCATCAATATACTCATGAGGTCCCCATGACCTTCAACTAGTTTCTATCTCTTAAAGTTTCATCACTACAGTGGAGACATTGATTTATAGATAGAGAGATTGTGTGTAGGGAATACATGTTAGTGCCATTGTATGGGTTAGAGGACAATTTGTGAGAGTTGGTTCTTTCTGTCCACCATTGGGCTGCCACTATGAATCAAACACAGATTCTCAGGCTTGGCAGTAAGTGTTATTGTGAGGTGAGCCCTCTTGCTGACCACTCTTTTTTTTTTCTTGAATTTTTTATTATATATTTCTTTACTTACATTTCAAAGGTTATTCCCCTTCCTGGTTTCCTGTCCATAAGCCCCCATTCCCTCCTCTTCCCCTCTCCCATACAGGTATTCCCCCTATAAATCCCCCTTATTGCCCTCCCCCATATTCCCCTGCACTGGGGGTCCAACCTTGGCAGGACCAAGGGCTTCCCCTTCCACTGGTGCCCCAACAAGGCTATTCTCTGCTACATATGCAGTTGGAGCCCTGGGTCAGTCCATGTGTAGTCTTTTGGTAGTGGTTTAGTCCCTGGAAGCTCTGGTTGGTTGGCATTGTTGTTCTGATGGGGTTGCAAGCTCCTTCAACTCTTTCAATACTTCCTCTAATTCCCCCAAGGAGGTCCTGATCTCAGTTCAGTGGCTTGCTGCTAGCATTGACCTCTGTATTGGAAATGCTCTGGATGTGTCTCTCAGGAGAGATCTCTATACCGTCCCTATCAGCATGCATTTTCTAGCTTCATCAATCTTATCTAGTTTTGGTGGCTTTATATATATGGTCCACATGTGGGGCAGGCTCTGAATGGCCATTCCTTGAGTCGCTGTTCTAAACTTTGTTTCCATATCCCCTCCTATGGATATTTTCCCACCTTTTAAGATAGAGTGGGAGCATCCGCATTTTGGTCATCCTTCTTCTTGAGCTTCCCATGGTCTGTAGATTGCATCTTGGGTAATTTGAGCTTTTTGGCTAATATCCACTTATCAATGAGTGCATACCAAGTGTGTTTTTCTGTGATTGAATAACCTCATTCAGGATGATATTTTCTAGTTCATTCCATTTGCCTATGAATTTCATGAAGTCATTGTTTTTTTATAGTTGAGTAATACTCCATTGTGTAGATGTACCACATTTTTTGAATCCATTCCTCTGTTGAAGGGGATCTGGGTTCTTTCCAGCTTCTGGTTTTTATATTATCCTCCCACATTTTCTCCCCATGTCAACAGATAAGATGCTTCTTCTGTTCTCTTAGAAGAGGGATTCTCTATGTTCCTAAAGCTGTAACCCTTTAATAGTTCATCATGTTGTGGTGACCCCCAGCCCTTACTGTGTTGCTACTTCGTAACTGTAACTTCTCTATTGTTATGAATTGTAATGTAAATATCTGTTATGAGGGATATATGATATGTGACCCTTCATGGGGTTACAACACATTTGTTGAAAATCACCATCATAGAGAGTTTCTCCAATCCTCATGTCTATAAAAACACTATTTTACCTACCATGTAGAGTCCCCTTCTTGAAAGAAATTCCGACACCAGGTGTCGATATAGTATACTTCAACATATTTGTATTATTGTTTGCTAAACGATTCCAGTATGGTACAAAAGTTTGAGTCAGTAATTGAAGGAAATAATTATTTGAAACTTCAATGGCTTCTGGGAAGCCCCGTACAGACCTAAGTACATAAGGTACATTTTGTCTTTGTAATTAATTTGATTCTATTTCAGCCTTTATTCTTTTCTGCCTCTTGCCTTGTTATTAAGCCTCTCATGTTCACTGAGCATGTTTCTTGAATTATATTAGTTCATTTTTTCCTCTAGGAGATGAAAATTCATTGATGTGAACCTCTGTCCTAAAATACCTTTCATGATTTAAATGAATTTGATCTGTCACATCTTAATTTTCATTGTAATTAGGGTCAAAAGAGATTTTGATTCATTTCTCCTTGCTATAAAAGTTCTTTAGAGAACTTATCAATTTCCAAGAAAGTGAATGGCTTTTTTTAGTAGTCATTATTTACAATTTTATTACAACATAGCCAGATAAAAGATGCTCAAGTGCCTGGGTTTGATTCTCAACACTGAAAAAAAGACCCCCCCCAAAAAAAACCAAGGTAACATTTGTATGCATGCATGTGAACATAAATACAAAATTTGAAATTGTATCTTTATTTTACTTTATGTACTGAGAAAGGTCACTGTAGTCCAAGCTGGTCTCGAACTTGCTCCATCGCCAAGGGTAGTCGAGCTCCTACCTCCCCATCTTGAGTGCTGGGAGAGCAGACACGCACCAGCACACCCTGCTGTAAGTTATATTTATAATTGCATCAATAATGCTTTGTTCTTGCCTTAATGTAATATTTTTATCCAATGCAATGGTATGATTTCCTCAGTTGAGAGTCATATGTTTAAATGTGTGTGGATGTGTTTGTTGATAGACCCTCATCTTTTAGCTTTAATATTTTACTGTTGTAATATAATGTTTTACTATCATAATATAAACATCCTTAGTCAATTAATGCTTTTGGCTTGAATTCGTCCGCATTTCATTTTGAAGAATTTAACTTATGGGTTTTGTTTGGTTATTCTTATATTTCTTTGCTCATAATTAGGATTTAATAGTTTCATTTGTGAATGAAAATAATCTTGTATTTCAAATTACTGACACAGCTTGTAAAACATTTATGTTTCAGCGAGGGAGTTTAACCATTTACATTTATTTTCTTAAACAAAGTTTCATCCTTACTGTCATTCCATCTGAGAGCAAATGAGTGTTTGGGAGCATGTGTGTGGGCAGGACTGTGTTTACAAATATATGAATGTGTGCATGTGAAGGCCAGATGTCAATGTCAGGGTGTCATTTCTTAGTCACTGTCCACCGTTAGTTTTAAGAAAGGATCTCTTCTTTGCCTGAAAAATCACAAAGTAGGCTGGGTTGAATAGTAATCAATCGCAAGGAATCTCTCTGTTGTACTGTTGTTTGTCGACACACACACACATACACACACACACACACACTTACACACACACACACACTTACACACACACACACACACACCCCTCTGGGTTTGTTTTTGTAGTTTAAGGGGTCCCACAAGGAGAGGGCATTCGAGGGAATCACAGCATCGCTTCTTGGGTTCTTGTTCGTGACTCCTCAGTGTTCTTGTATTTTTGTGCAAAAGGCTAATAATCCTGCATCTGCATTTCCCAACTAATTTCTCAGTCTTTCACAAATAATCTTCCTATGAACTTTATGAACATCTGTGTCATATACATCAAAGATATTACAGTATTTTACTTAGTCCTTCCTAATTCCCAGCATCACCTTTCTTTGTCCAAAGCAAAAATAGTACCAACAATTCCTTGTTTCTGGACATTAATATTTATAGCAGTGGTTTGCTTCATAGATAATTCTGGATATGAAATGTTGCTGCTGTGGAATTGTGTTCTCAGCACAAACACAGCACAGAGGAGAGCACACCTACACAAAAGCTGTTCAGCAACACATTTCAGCGTCTCCTCTTTGGACAATTTACACAAGATAATTTTGCTATAATTTTAAACAACTTTTACATATATGTTTTCAAATGTAGAGAATGTTCATTTAAGGTGCTTCTTGTGGGGATAACTCTTTTGTTTAGAGAGGAAAGCAGTGTGGTGAATAATTTTTTTTCCTATTGTTTTAGACTTTGCCTAAAATAGGTAGTGTCACTACTAACCATTGACCACTAGGGAGCACTAGGTTCCCATCGTTGCTCAGGAAAGAGAAAGCCATGCACAGGGACAGACAGCCTTAGGGAAAAGCAGCAGGAAGTATGAGTATTGTTAAACTTAGAGTGTATTAGAACCTGAATAAGAATTCATAGTAAATGTATGCTTCTCTCCGCATTGATAAAATGAATTAGTAAATCAGGCAATAACATTTCAAATGTTTGATGATCTTTAAACCCATCTAAGGAGAAGAACAATCACACCTCTGGAAAGGTTAATCAATTAAACAGAACATCATCTTTGAAGAAGTAGAAGAGTTGTTAATAGGATTATAAGATCAAGAATTTTACAGCCATATCATAACAAAGTTTTACTGTCTCTGACGTGCTTCAAACCATGGTACTTGGAAGTGAAGCAGACAGACAAAGGCTTTAACTGTTACCTCCAGTGTTAAGCAGATGCAGACATCAAATATGAAACCTGCTCAGGCCTTTAATTTTCTTCATCGTGCTGCTTTATCCAAGACAGTTTTCCGTAAATCAAGAGTACATAGGGCTTTGTCTGTTTGTTTGTTTTTTTGTTTTTGTTTTTGGTGTTTGTTTTTTGCCTACTGTTTGTTACATTAGAATGTAGATATGCTAGCAAATCACACATTTTAAATTATATTTTTAAGGAAAAAAATTTAGTGGTCAAAATGATTTCCTTAGAAGAAAAATCACTAAGAAAGAGCAGTAGAAATGTAATTGGGTGAATAACTCTTGATTAAAATGTAGCACCACAGAAGCCCATCTCCAGCATAAATAGAGTTCCAGTCCTCTGTCCTCATGACTTGTGGTCTGCCCTGCTGCGGCTAATCCTGTCTGATTAAAAGTGTACATTATGGCAGGATAGATATTTCTTTGGTTACGAAATGACAGAGAACAAAGCAAAGCCATAAATTTCAACATTCAGTGTGATTTTATGACCCTAATAAGTCATCTTTAACTTTGACTTCAAGTTGCTTGGAGAATAAATCATCCTAGATTTTCTAACTTGTGTTTTTAATGTGCGGGGAGAAATCTTGACGGAAAAACATTCTGTGCATTTTGAAGATACATTATATAATTCTAGTAAGCCTATAGAGTTTTGTGTGTGGGTGCGTGATCAAATTTTATTTTTTGTCCCCAAATTGTAGTCAAAGTAGTCCCTTCCTTGTGAATTTATAAAGCAAACTCAGAAATACTGGGTATAGATTTATTATAGAGCGCTAGTATCCTTAATTATGGTGTTATAAAGATGACTCCGTGATATATGTACAAAATTGCAGTTACAGAAGTTGCCAAAATAATATACTGCTTGTATAAAGTATAATCATCAAAAAACACCACAAATTTTAAGTTAGTACATTAGCGGACTGTCAGTAGATAACAATGTAGATATATAGGTTTGCGTCTCTGCCTCGCCAGAATATGAACAGCTTTGGTCACAATCTCTTAAATCAGAAGTACTTTGCGTCTTCCGGAATGTTGTTTATGCCTCTTCCTTCCCCTTAATTCCACCTAGATTATCTTAGACTCCCATTGTGGCAATCTTTTGGTTCAACTTCTTGTATGTCATTCATAGTTTAGGTGATATGTAAGTATGAGCGCTCTATATTAAGAGGAAATGATCACCCATAGGTCCAATGCCTTTTTGTAGATAATGTCTTGTAATAGACTTAAATTATATTTTTTTTCTTGTTCTCTGTTATCTATGAGAAATTTCAGATACTTGGTGAAGTTTATTTCACAAAGCAGATTGTCAAATTCTGATTTTGTTAAATCCAAATCATATTTACTCACACAGGTTGTACCCTAACTTGCCCAGTCTGGCATGGCCATGTAAAGGACAGTATGACATAGTTTCCTGCCCATGGAACAGAGACAGTAGGGTATGGGCCTCCATAATGTTGATGGGTGCTTTGGGTGTAAGGCTTGTTTGCATAACAGTGTATTTTCATGTTCCTCCTTCCAGCCAAGGCTAATGACTCTGTGATAATCAGAGACATTACAAGTCTGGGAGGTGAGAGGATGTCTATGTCTCAGCAAAATGGTAGAACATCATGACCTTCAGGACAGCCCTTAAGGCTGTGGGAAGGGATGCTGAAAACATGAGTTCAAAAATATTTAATTTCTCAATTATGCAAGATATAGGGATGCAGTATGAATTGTATAATGAGCTTCACAGATTTAGATGAACAGAGGCTGCTGCACTATGAGCCACCTTGTCAGGAAGATAAAAAAACAAGCAGGTTCCTGAGTTCAAGGTTAGACTGGGACAGATGGACTTTAAGTCCAGACATGGTGGGAGTGGTAATTCCAGGGTGGTAATTCCAAGATATCTTATTGTCTATACTTGGCTTGCTGGCTCTTCCTAAGAGTCAAGGCACTAAGGTCATGGAATGTTGACTCATGGGATGGCCAAGAGGAGACCTGGAGTAAATAACTGAAGTGCTATGTAAATAAAAACAGCTGGGCTTTGGTCTGCATGAGATGAACTAGCAGAAAGGAGTAGCTTTTTCTTTTTCCTTTTTCCTTTTTTTTTTTTTCTAGTCAGAGCTGAACTGTCTGGAGATCTCTAGAGAGTGAACACAGATCGTCAGGAATTTTTCTCTAACGGGATTTCTGACTTTGGTTTTGAAAACTTTATGTAGATTAAACATAGCTATTTAGAATTTTTCATATCTTTAATAGCATTTCTGACCTTGGTTGGAAATCTCAAGAATTACTCAGAGAGAAAACAATATTACTTAAACAGCTGGTTTAGAATGTTTTCTAGCAGCTACCCAAAGAAGGCTGTCTCAAGATCAAACACAGCTCTTTTAGAATTTTTTCTAACAGATTTCTGACTTTGTTGGAAGATCCAAGAATTTTCTATAGTAGTTTTTCTGACTTTGGTCAGAAAACCCATGACAGCTTCTAGAAATTTTGCTAGCAGAGAGAGAAGTCTCAACCAGAGAGAGAGCAATCTCTATCAGAAAGCTAGCTGTCTCAGAGAGTTTTTAAGAATAGCAAGAAGAAGCTGTCTTGAGCAGAACACAGAAAGAGGGCAGTCTTAAAAGCTGCCAGAAATATCTACCAACAGATAGCCAAGAAATATCTACAGAGAGCTATCCAGGGAGTCATCTTGAGCAGAACATAGGTCATCAGCTTGGACCCATGATTTGACATCGAATCACTTGTTTAACCATGGTCAAACACCCTTTCTTTCAGAACCCGTCTCCAAGTCAAGGGTGGTCCTGACTAATATTCGAACATCAACAAAATTCATAGCAGAAGAAAGTAGTAGAAATATGGAGCTGAATATGTAGATTTTATCTAAAATTCATTTGATTTTGAATTTCTGTACATTCTGAGTCTGGGACTTGACCAAAAGATGTGACTGCCTCTCTCAGGTTTCAGTAGTTCCTAGAAGAAACAACATGATCATATGAAGGCTGGAAGTGAATCTGTGATCTTTTCTCTCATTCTAGACCATATTTCTTTTAGACAGGGTCTTTAACTTAGCCTAGCACTTACAAATTAGCTAGATCTGCTAGCCAATGGGTTCTGGAGATCTGTTTCACTTAACTCTGCTAGCACTAAGGTTAGAAATGTATACCACTCTTCTTTTTTGTTATGGAGCAAAAGTAAATTTATTAATGAAAAGTCAGGTTGAAGGGATTCCAAGAGATTCATAAGCACATGTACCTTCTTTATGTGGTGCTGGGGATCTGATTTTAGGTCTTTAGTCATTATGGCAGCAGGACCTTACCCACTAGAGTCTTCTCCCCATTACCCCAAACTCTCATTTTAAAGTAGAAGAGGTTAACAGTTATTTTAGAGCCCTCATTTACTTAGTACGCTGTAACAGGTACCCTGGTGAATATTTTTCATGCAGGAACTTACTGGGTCCTGAAGTGGATATTTCTGGTTTCTTTGGAGAAACTATCTTTTTTATGTAGTTTGGGACTCCCTGCCTAGGGATGGCGATGCCCTCTGTGGGCTGAGTCCTCCTACATCAATTAGCAATCATGGCACACCTCACAGATATGCCAACTGTATTAGGGTTCTCTAGAGTCTCAGAACTTATGCAATGTCTCTGTGTATTAAGGGAATTTATTGTAATGACATACAGTTTGCAGTCCAACTAACCCACCATTTGACATCTGTGAATGGGAAGTTCAAGTATCTAGTAGTCGCTCAGTTCCACAGTCCCCTGTGGTTTCTGCTGGTCTTCTGTGAACGTAGGTTCCAAAAGATGTTCTGGCAAGTCAGTGTAAGACAGTGAAGAACAATGAGTTTTCTTTCTTCCAACATCCTTATGGAGGCCTCCAGCAGAAGGTGTGGCCCATATTAAAAGTATGTACCACCACTCCTGGATCTGGAACTTGCTTTGTCCCAGACTGACCTTGAACTCAGAGATCTACTTGGATCAGTCTCCAGGGATTAACATCTTCTATTACGTTGCCTGGGCCTAAGCTTTTCATGGCCACCATGTCTCAAGATCTCTATGTCAAGATCTGGGGAGAAACCTGTGTCTTCCAGCCTCAAGATCTGGATCACAGGTGTGCTCTCCATTTCTAGATTGTAGTTCATTCTAGATGTAGTCATGTTGACAACCATGAATAGCCATCACATCAACCAAACAGACTGAACTAGGCAATTCCTCTACTTTCAGGCTGTGTCAAGTTGACAGCTAATCACTAACTAGAACATGAGGTCTAGGAATCCACTGTGGTTGTCATGCTTGTACACCAAGCACTTAACCACTGAGCAATCTTTCCAAACCCCTCATTTTTCTTTGCTAATCTTCTCTGTTTTGATGACTTTATATCAAAACATTGAATTTTCTCAATTTAACACTCATGAATGTGTTTATAATGGGGTCTTTAAGAATCATAATTTCCATATCTGCCTTTTTCAGATACACTAAAGTAGTCTTCACACTCCACCCAGTTATGTGTCCAAAGAGCACATTGTTATAAAAATAAAACTGCAGAGTGACAGAGTAAAAATTCCAAGACAAGTTTACATTTATATTAAGAATGGAATATCTTCTCTAAATTTACATATCAAACACTGCCTCCCCTGTCCATACCCTGGGGTACCTTCCCCCATCCCTGCTCCCCTTCTCCTCTGAGAGGGTAAGGACCTCTGGGTATCACCCAACCCTGGGACACCAAATCTCTGCAGGATTAGGAGTAATCCTGTAGAATCTCTTTCTAGATGGACAGGCAGACCATGGAGAAGTGAAGAGGGGTTGTTATTGCTATTGTTCTGTTGTTTTTGTTTTACAAAGCACATTCAGTAAAAAGAAGCATAGCTGAGCTCTTGAGCTAGGATTATAGGTTCTGGCTAAGAAAATCTTATTCTCAATTTTGTTTCCTCAGTTTTTTCCATAGACTGTTGAGTAGATTGCTGGACCCTTCAAAACAGATGTTGTCTTCCTCTGTTTCTTTTCTTTTCTTTTATTGTATATGTTCTTTATTTACATTTCAAAAGTTATCCTCTTTCCTGGTTGCCCCTCCAGAAGCATGCTATCCCATCCCACATCCCTCTGCTTCTTTGAGGGTGCTTCCCTCCTACCAACCCGTTGCCTTCTGCCTCCTTGCCTGGTATTCCCCTACCCTGGGGCATTAAGCCTTCACAGGACCAAGGGTCTTTCTTCACATTGATGCCTAACAAGGATATCCTCTAATACATATGTGGCTGGAGCCATAGGTCCCTCCATGTGTACTCTTTGGTTTGTGGTTTAGTTCCTGGGAGCTCTGGGGATCTGGTTGGTTGATATGGTTGTTCTTCCTATGGGGTTGCAAACCCCTTCAGTTACCTCAGTCCTTTCTCTAACTCCTCCATTGGAGGCCCTCTTTTCAGTACAATGGTTTGCTGTGAACATCCTACTCTGTATTTGCTAGCCTCTGGCAGAGCTTCTCTGGCAGGCTCCTATCAGCATGCACTTCTTGGCATCCACAGTAGTGTCTGGGTTTGGTGACATGGGATAGATCCCCAGGTGGGGCAGTCTCTGGATAACCGTTCCTTCAGTCTCTGCTCCATGTTTTATCTCTATTTCCTCTAGTATTTTGTTTCCCCTTCTAAGAAGGACTGAAGCACCCACACTTTGGCCTTGCTTCTTGAGCTTCATGTAGTCCATGAATTGTATCTTGGTTATATCTAGCTTTTGGACTAATATCCATGTATCAGTGAGTACATACCATGTGTGTTCTTTTGTGATTGTGTTATCTCACTCAGGATGATATTTTCTAGTTCCCTCCATTTGCCTATGAATTTCATGAAGTCATCGTTTTAAAAGCTGAGTAGTACACCATTATGTCAATGTACTACATTTTCTGTATATATTCTCTTTTGAGAGACATCTGGGTTCTTTCCAGCTTCTGGCTATTATGAATAAGGCTGCTATGAAGATAGTGGAGCATGTGTCCTTGTTATATGTTGGAGTATCTTTTGGGTATATGCCCAGGATTGGTATAGCTGGGTCCTCTGATAAGATCCTAAGAACAAACCAAAGTAAAATTCCACTGATATTTACACTGGAAACCAATGAAATTATTGGGCATACTTAAAGAATGTGGATAATGGGTTACTGGCAAGAGTATGGGTGACCCCAAAACAGCTTCACTAGGAAGTCTATAACCAGCATGAATGATTATTTCCCAACTCACAAAACTAGAGCCCTCTTCTGTTAACCTTCCTCAGACTGTATACTTGATGATCTCCCAAAAATGTAGGCTGTGGGTCTTAGAGCATAGTTGCATATAAATGGCTGGGAGAGGGACTAGAAACTCTGTGTGTCAACTGTCCCATCTTTCTGTGAGGGAAGTATCAAACATTTGGTGACAGATTCTTGCAAACAGCACAGCTGACCTCATGAATATAGCGGCTGTTTTTCTCAAAGAACTATGCTGTACATGATAGCCTCTGAGACTCCAAAATTAGTGTGTAATATTTATCACCTTCATAATAGTTGAAAGACCCTGTAGGCTTAGATTTTTTTTCAAAATCTATTTTAATAAAGGTTCTTAAACGGTTCAACTTCCTTCTAGCCCACCTATCAGAGGTAGGAAAAAAGAAAGGTTAATAGGAAGCAGGGCTGTGGACCTGTTTAGAAGTAGTTCTACTTTCTTTTGCTTTAAGTATGGCTATCTTATTTTCTTTTTGTTATTGAATTTTCCTTAAGGGGGAGAAGGGAAATCTCATCACATCTGAGTGGAAAGTTACAGCACAGAGTCTGATCTTAAGCTTTGCAAAGCTTGTAAGCTCTCTCTTTCTTCTTCCCTCCTTCTCATATTCATACACACACAAGAATCTTCCTATTACATATTCTATTTGTGTGTATACACACACACACACACACAAATGAGAGAGAGAGAGAGAGAGAGAGAGAGAGAGAGAGAGAGAGAGAGAGAGAGGTGATTTGTTTTATTGAGACAGAGTCTACTGTAACCTAGGCTGGACTTGAATTTATGTCACTGAGGTTGATCCTCCTGTCTCCATCATGAATGCTGGGACTACAGGCATGTGCTAAGTAGCACTCATGGAAGCTGGCTGTAATTTGGGATTTTTATTGTTGGGAAGAATACAGCCCACAATGCTAAATTTGGGTATCAATGGCATTGACTCTACATGGTGAGGAAAGTATTTGAATTATGTGTCATGTACTTGAAGGAGAATGGTTTTTATCTGGACTCTTAAAGAATACAAATACTTATCAGGCATGGTGGCCTACACCTATAATCCCAGGTACTCTGTAGGCTGAGACAGAACCATCTTGAATCTGATACCATGTTGGGTTGTTAACTAAGATACTATCTTAAAAAAAAAAAAGGAAAGCACTAATAGTGTATCTCAGTTGCAGTAAGATTATCTATCATGCTCAAGTTCTGGACTTGATTATCAATATTGACATGGTGGTTTGTAATGGGACATTGGGACAATGGCAGACATTGGGAATATATATTGGGTAACTAAAATGGGTTGCATATAATTTCTGGGTACTTGTGTTATTTGCCTTGTATTTCAATTGAATGCTTTGGATGCTAAACTAGGTGCACATGGGTTATGCTTTTTCCTGCTCCCAGTCCCTATGGATACAGAGTATAATCCAAGACACAAAGAGACCAGACTTTATTTTTGTGTCATGGCAAAGGTAGCCACTGAAACTTGTGGTTTGTGTTGCACGATATTTTAATTTCCAGGGTCTTTTCCATCATCTTTAATTTCTAACACTCAGAGGTTGCATTGGCCTTTGAGAGACTGATTGGGTGCACTTCAGTATTTGTAAGTGTACTACTTAGTTTTAGTTCTGTGCTTGTTTTGTTTGTTTGCTTTTTTGTTGTTGTTTTAGAGGTATTAGATGTTAAGCATTACAAATTGTTAATCTTCAATCATCTTTGACAATTCCATATTGTTTGACTGTATGCTATTGAAGGAAAAGATGTCATTGTAGGAGGGGAGTCTGAAAAAAATTATCAAGAAGCTAGGTCTCCTCCTTTGCTCTGTAGGGTTACCGACAATGAATACGTTGGACTGTACCCTTAGGGGAGTGAGATGTCAGACATAGTGGAGGGCAGAGAGACCAACCGTCTAACATCTGTTCCTTGGATTCATCAGAAACAAACATTGCATGTCAATCAATGTAGTCACTGATGGGTTGAGTATAGGGAGGTAAAATGAGTCTAGGTGCCCTTGGAATACTGATGTGAACAAATGATTATTGGACAGTACAGCTATAGTTCATTCAATGTGAGTGTTCACATTCGAAGTTCAGATCTCTTCCCTGTGGATGACTGTTTTTAGGGTCTCAGAGGCTCATCGATTTATACACATAAAATTCTTTGGCTTTTATTCACCTGCCTCATAATATCTTAATGGGTTATTTTTACATTTTCAAATATTATATTCACTTTCTTTTTGTTTAAAAATGTTTCTAGGGCTCTCTTTATATTAATGTTCTTACTTTTCTATGGTTTAGCTATAATACTTTACATCACTAATATTTTTTGTTCCAGATTTTCCTTGATTAGTTATGGTTTTCAATGATTCAATTAAATGTTTTATTCTTTGAGCTCACTTTTTTATTTGATCTTTACTACTACAAATAAATTTTTACTCTCCAGTTTCTTTATTGTTGTGGTTTCAGTATATTGCTTTTTATCTCTATGTGTTAAATTATGAGATGGGTACTACCCTTAGTAGTAATTAGATTGGTAAAAAAGCCATCTAATAAAATGGGTGTCTTTTAGGGACCTGTGGGCTGCAAACCCTTCAAGGGTCCCACACTGGATATGCTACATAGCAGGTATTTACATTATAATTTAAAACATTAGCAAAATTATAGTTGTGCACATATACACATAGCTATAAACTCTTAGATATGGAATTATCTACATGTTTGCTCACATCCAGGCAACATTGTGTCTTTGATCCTTTTTTAATAGATTTTTGTGGAGAATGAGAGAAATGGGTTTGGTGCAGGGTGCTGTTGGTGGGAGCAACCATGTTTATACACTATTGGGGGTTGAAGCCAGGGCCTTCTTCATGCTCAAAGCATAATACCAACTGAGCAACTGTCCAGTACACAGGAAGATGATTTTTATAAAGTAAAATATTAAAATAAAACAGAGCTAGATAATATCTCAAGCACACAGAACTGTTACATGGAGTAAATGGGTTTTAATATAACCTGTAAGTTTCATATTATTATTGTAAGTTTTCACTCTTGTGGAGATTGGTTCCAAGTTATGGAAAAGACGCTAAAAAGTAAATTAATTAACGATAATTATGCCAATAAAATCAAATTTATGGAAGTAGAAGTGTAAAATGAAGGTTTATGTGACTGTTGGAAAGGTTTAACATTGATTAAACATTGATGATAATAAAAAATATAGTTGTGAAGTAGCAATGAATAATTTTAGGGTTGAAGGTCACTACAGAATGAGGAACTGTATTAAAGGGTCACAATATTAGGAAGGAAGGCTGAGAACAACTGTGTTAGCTCATTTCCCAAAGAAAGGAACTGCACGTTTCCTTTCTGGATGGATCTGATACGGACAAAGCTGTTCTGCTAGAACAAACAGCATGTATTCTGCTCATTACTGGGAACTTAAAATCTGAAGAGTCAACGAGGTCCCAGAAAGAACATGATCTAAAGTCTGATCTGTATCACCAGACATCATTGTGTACCTGGCAATATTATAGCATTGTACTATTTTAATGTGTGGCTAATAGCAAAAGTAATGATGATAGCATTAATAGTCAGCAGAAATGTATATCACTTGTCAAGCACTGAATATTTTCTTTATGAGACTATGCATTGATATGTGTTAATATAGTACTTCCTTGTGGTATACTCAAGGGCGGACATTATTTTAAATATATTTGTATATGAAAAGCTGAAACCAAATGAACAAAAGTCAGGGTTTGCAAGGTAGGCACACCTGCATTTTGATTTTGGTTTTGCTGCCGGGTAGCTCAGTCTTCTAAAATATATACTTTTGTAACTCTTGACCTTTAATGATATCTTTATATCTCAGTTTCCATAATTTTAGTGCTTAAGATATTGAAAGACTGTCGTAGAGTGCAATATAGATTAAATTCATGGTACTTGTAGAACATCAGGAAATTTTTCTGAAGATTTGTCTGCTCCTGTGGCATTGACCAAACTCCCCTCTGCTCTCTTCTTAGGAAACTCTCCTGGCACTTTTTTAACTCTCCATACATAGGAATTCCCCAGGAGATGGATCACAGAGCCTTGTGCTTTAAAAATAATCCTAAATTGTCTCTGGAGACCATGAAGGCCAAGACAGAGGCAAAGAACTAACAACATTTGTTTTTAGGGGCTGGGCTTATAATTTCTTCAGGTCCAAACAGAATTCCATTTTGGCAGGTAGAGTTCTTGGAGGGATAAGGGGGAAACAGCTTAAAATATATAGAGAGAACTTTCTGTAAAGATTGTTACTCTTGTCATATTTCACTTCTTTAACCCTGATGTTAAAATAAATGATTAAATTATGGAAGTGCAGAAGTTTGTGCCAGGTCTTACTCTCTCCAAACATCTCTGTCTCTATCTTTTATTTCCACCTACACATAGTCATTCATGTGTAAATGCACACATATAGACACACGTGAACTACTTTAATCACAACATGTTTGTAGGCTGTGTCCAAATTGAGGCACAGAAAGATATGGTGTCTGCTGAAGGATATCTCCTTACATTATAGGCTGCCATTTTCTTCTCCAATTTCACATGGTATGAAAGGCAAGGCAACTTTTTGGGTTCTCTTTTACAGAGACACTAATATCATTTGTTAAACCTGTGCCCCCATCCCCTAATCTCCCCACAAAGGTTCTACATCCTAATGTAAGAACTCCTGGATCAGGATTTCAATGGATGACATATTTTGTATGTGAGTCAAGCAGCCAAGCTACACATCCCTCTTCTCTCCGTATAAATATATCTGCGCACACATATGCATTTGCCTCATTGTTCATTTACATTGCTACAGAGCTGGCCTTATGAATCAGAAGCTTTGCTCCACATGGGAAACTGATTTATTTCTCAAAGAAACATCAGGGCTGGCACCACCCACAATGGGCTGGGTCTTTTCATCAGTCGCTAATTAAGAAAATATTCTACAGGATTTTTCTACAGCCAGATCTTATGGAGGCCTTTTCTCAATTGAATCTCCATCCTCTCTGATTACTATGGCTTGTGTCAAGTTGATATAAGACTAGCCAGCTCATTTGAGATGTTTTATTTAGGTATTTTTTCCATACAGTGACACAGCTTGAGTAGTTGCCGAATTGTTCTTGGCTTGTTCATTGTGCGATCGTCTCTTACCAGTTGGGTAGTCGTACACTTTCCCCAGGAACCTCGCAGCTTGGGATAACAGTTTTTCAATTCTAACAGGCATTTTGTGCATCACCAGGCCTGCTATTTACCAAGCCTTGCCTACATTTCTGAACTGTGGGTTTCAAATTCCTTAATAAAATCCTTTGTGTAAGCTATCAGTTTCCTGCTAGGGTCTTAGAAACTATATTTTGTTTTCTCCATGAGTTTAAAAAGAACTCTCATTAGACAATCTATGCTTCTTTACTGTTGTAAAAATCTTCAAAATGTTCTGCTCTTTTATTTTTGACCATTAGGTGCGGTATGGAAAAGTCCTGTGAGGTAGCAGCTGGGTATGGTGTGTTTGTTGTTCCCGGCTTTGATCATGTTACTGTTTGTAACATGAATAATTCAGGAGTCTGTTGAATGTGAGCTCTGCAGTGATCTCTCTTCAGTAACCAATCTATGTTCAAATATCCTCAGTTCTCATCTGGGAAGAGAGCCCATTCAAGTTGGAATCCCTTCCAATGAATGGAATTTTAATTGACATTTTGATCATCTAATTATATTTCTCAATTACTATCACAATGAGAGTCTTCCTCAAATATTATTTTCTGCTGACTGATTAAATACCCATACTGTTCCAGAAAAATAATCGACTCGATTTTTCAGTTTTCAGCAATGTTGTTAACTAATTGTTCTTAGGTTTTTATTTGTTTCTGACTCTTCAGGGAATCCTAACTAAAAGCTAGATAAATCTCCCATAATAAGCAACATTTCAGCCATTTTACAACTGAACTGAAAACTTCCACTGCCTGGGGAAAAATGATGAAAATTCATGTAACTTTTCTTCAGACACTCACAGCCAACCATTGGACTGAGCCCAGGGACCCCAATCAAACAGTTAGGAGAAGGACTGAAGGAGCTGAAGGAGATTGCAACCCCATAGGAAGGACAATGTCAACTAACCAGTCCCCCCAGAGCTCCCAGGGACTAAACCACCAATGAAAGAATACACATGGAGGACCCATGGCTCCTGCTACATATATAGCAGAGGATGCTGTTATCTGTCATCAGTGGGAGGGAAGGCCCTTGGTCCTGTGGAGGCTTGATACCCCAATGTAAGGGAACACTAGAAATGTGGGTGGGTCGGGAAGGAGCACCCTCACAGAGGCAAAGGGGAGGGAGGATGGGACGGGTAGTTTTCAGACGGGAAACTGGGAGGCAGGACAACATTTGAAATGCAAATAAATAAAATAACCAATAATAAAAACATTACTCATTTTGTTTGTATACTTATGTGAGTGTATGTGCACCATGTTCCCGCAGAAGCCCATGGAATCCAGAAGGAGGTGTCAACCCTCTGAAACTGGAATTAGAGGTGGTTATAATCTACCATATGGGTTCTGAGAGCCAAGCTTTCTACCAGAGTGGTGAGGGCTTTTAACGTAGAACCATCTTTCCAGCGATGAATAGATATGAATAGGCACATGTTAAACTCAACCATTCCTTCTCCTTTAAAAACAATACAGATGTCTTATTTCAACTTAGAGTGACATCATCTAAACTTAATGGAAAATATTGTGGTTTATCATCCCCTACCTCCCAGAATATTTCATATTGTTGCTGTGATATGCCTGCCAGTCGCTGACACAGAAAAAAAAATCAGAACAAGGTCATGCTGACCACATATCTTGTTCTGTCCTGTCCTGTCCTGTCTTGTCCTGTACATCCTGTGGTTTGTTATTCCTAAGGAATTCCACAAAGCTTTATGTAGAACCCATCAAGTTAAAGGTCAATATGAACAGTTATGGCTTCAGTTAGAGCTGACCACCAGGCAGAAACTCCAGTGCTTGAGTATGAGCTCATTGCTGGTTTTACAGTTGATACTGAAAAAAAAAATGCTACTAATAAGCTAAAAATTTATTAGATTATAATACTCATACTCAATGTTCTGAAATCTCCCTGTTTTCTTCCCCCCACATCAACCACTCAGCATAAGGATCAGCTGGTAATACTTTGTCTACTAAGCTAAAATGCAGTACTGTTCCCTTGCTTGCCTTTTAAACTTTTGAACCTGGTTTTTCCTATTAAAAAAACCTTTCCAGAGAGCAGACTGGTACCACAATTAGGTTCTTGATTCCTTTTTGTGGTCTTTGTCTGATCAGTATTAGGACCTGTGTTCAATAAACCATCCCTGTCTGACTGAGATCGATGTTCATGTGGTTTGTGGAGCAACTCCTAGGCCATAACAGAAAATAGTTCTCAAGACTCTACAGCTCAATCATTACTTGTTTGTGAACTGGCCTTTGTGGGCCTTGCATTACTTCTTGGGGGAATTTACTCCTGTGATTGGTACTTGACTGATATTTGAATTCCCAATCAAGTGTGATGCACACTTCTAGACTTTTCTCTATTCTCTCATGTCATCCCTACAACATTATTATACCCCTTTCCCAATGAGTACATAGAATTTTAGAGCACACTAATTAACTGATAAGGCTAACTTCTAAATGGAGGTGTTAGAATTCCAATCTGTACTGTCTTAGTGATCTAAAGGACTGCATTAAAAGTCAGTGTACGCAAAAAGAATTTGGGGAGGTAACAAGCAAAAATCATGAATCCATTATGGAGAACAATTCTCTGGCTTTTGCCAACTCAATCCTCTATGTTGCCCCAAAAGCAAAACAATAGAAAAACTTACTGACTTGATAATATCAAGTTCATATAATTTGATTAACTTAAAGAAACATGACTTTCAAATGACAGAAAAAAAAAAAAACAACTTCTCTCAGGTCCTCCATTTTGCTGGTATAATTTTTGTTATGAGATGTCAGGATTACTCTCACTGGGAAATTATACTTCTCAACTACAATGAAAATAGTGGTTCAACACTAATTACATTAAGCCAAAGACATTGGTTCTGGCGGGCACTTTCCTAACACCCAAGAGTCTCTGTTACGTAATTGTTTAATAAGTAAATTATTTTAGTTAATTCTGCAGCTAAGTTTTCCTGCTGGCCCACAGGAGCCTTTGCTGTACTTTCTGGCATTGGTGGGATATTACTATGTCTGTTTTGAACAGTTTTCAGGTCTCTGTGTTTGATGCAGAACTTCAGAGATGCCACATAGCTTTTTACACACTGGAGAAGATCCAGTGCTTAGTCCTGGAGGAAAGACTCTGTCAGCAGGCTTCAGTGGCCTGTTTCCAGGCATTGTGGATGTGAGCTCCCATTTCCGGTGGGCATGGCAATCATAGCAACAAACACTAATTGAGCACATATTTTGGCAGGCGAAGAGCTTGGTTCTAGTTGAGCTCTTTCAGTGCCAAACATGCCATCTGTTCTCCTGATTACACAGCAGAAGGAATCCTTACCAGGCAAGATCTCTCAGTCCTAGCCTCCTGGTCCTCCCCAGAGACTGACTTGGGAATGTTTATCTGCCGGCTTCTCTGGTCCTCTGACATTCTTTTCTGACGCTACCTCATCATGATGTCTCTCACCTCACAAATCCTCAATGTGATATTTCCCTGGCTTGCTTACCTTTGCTGAGATCTTATTGATGATAAGAAACACCTGTTTAAAATTTAATTCATATTTACTATGCAGTTTTGGAGATAAATAATACAGTAAATATTCATGAGCCGTTGATGGTACACAGAACACTGTGTACCTAAGGGTGTCGCAGCCCTCTCTCTAGTCATCATAGCTTAGTGCACAGTGAGGCAAGTATGGTCTGAGGATGACTGATTTGCCTGAGAATTTTAAGGATGCTTTGTTTAGACTTATCATTTTTATTAGGTTTGAATGGTGTATTGCAGTTTTCCTAGTGGCTGGCAAGTGAAGAGAAGAACAGAGGAAAGTTTACATAATGAATGGAGATCTGGAAGTAGAGGAGGGGAAGAATTCATGAAGTTACAGGAGGAAGAGACAACACTGGGAGGGTTGGTTAACCAACAGAGCTGCCATTTTGGGCTGCGCCGAGAGTGTGGGTTTTACGCCAGTCATGGGAAGACTGTTAGCACTCCATGTGTAACATACAACAAAACAAAGACAAACACATGGCAGGGAGTCAATTAAAGAAGAAATAAAAGAATACTTTCAGCAGGAAACCAAAAGTTTTATAGGCAGGTTTCAAGAGCAAGATTTTTAAATCGCATTTATTGAAAACACAATTCATGGTCACTAAAAGCAAAGATACTTATCGTGTGAGCTGTTTCATCTCTTACTTGAGTTGGTGTTTCGACTCCTGTGCTAAAACAGACTTTTTTTTTCCTGAGAAGCTGGTTGAGAATCCAATGTAAGCCTTAACCAGAGCTATGTTTTGAAGATATGCTTAGGACATCATCTTGAATTAGTAAATATATTTTTATTATCACATCATGGTATAGATCTGTTATTCATATTGTGTTCTTAGTAAGAGGAAGTGGTATACATAAGTAAATATGAACAAAACCCAAATAACATATGTCACACA